>NC_056726.1:16532632-16665132 GCF_019279795.1 Protopterus annectens | reverse complement strand
TGCAGACCAAGCTAGTCAGGCTTATGGGGCGATAGTTTCCAGGATCCGTTGAGGCACCACCTTTGTGGAGAGGGACCACTGATGCTGTATGCCACTCTTTGGGTACATATCTTGTGGTAAGGCTGAGAGTGAACAGTAGTTTTATGTTTGGGTTTAGCTCTTCTTGGAGTTCATGTAGGACACAGCCTGGGACACCGTCTAGTCCCATTGATGCTGTGTTTTTTGCTTTGGAGAGGATGGCTCTTACCTGAGCATCTGAGATGTCAGGGGGGCAGCACTCTGCTGGGATAGATATTTGCCCTTTTGGTGGGGGGAGAAGTTTGCGCTGAACCTGTCAGCTAGGATGTTGGCAATGTCTGTGGGTTTGGTGTATTTTTTGTCATTTTGGACTAATTCTGAGCATATCTGGGAATTCCCACCCAGGTTCCTAACATAACTAAAGAAAGCCTTGTGATTATCCTTAGTGTCCTGTGCAATTTTTCTCTCGAAGCTGGTCTTAGACGATTTTATGAGTGCCCGTAGTTTTTTGCTAACACTGATCAGAGATGCCTTCCCTTTTTGGGATTTTGCTCTATCATGTAGTAGCTTCCTCCTTCTATTGTATAGTTTGTTTATGGCTGGGGTCCACCAGACAGGACGCCTGCCTTTGGAGGATTGGGTCTTGGTTTTATTTGGGATTGCATGATCCATGCATTCCTGAAGGTGTTCATAGAATGCATTTATAAAGGATTCTGCGGTCTTGGCTGTATTTTCCACAGGCCCAGGGGCTTTGAAGGATTCCACCTCGGTTTTGAGGAGTGTGAAATCTGCTTTAGAGAAGTTTTTCACTGGTTTTCTGGGCAGGGGGTGGGGTTGGGATGTGAATATCCAGTGAGATTAGTTTATGGTCTGATCTTACCAGTGAGGGATATACTTCTGGTCTGGAGCATAGAGTCCCCATGTTGGTGATGATCAGGTCCAGTATGTTTTCCCCTCTTGTGGGAGTGGTAACAAGTTGTTCCATAGCATTTAAGTTTATAAATTCTAGGAACCTTTGAGCTAGGGTGTTGGAGCTAGAGTAATGCTCCCAGTCTATGTTTGGGTAGTTGAAGTCGCCCAATATAATGGTGTTTGGAGAGACCTTCATATTTTCCAGTGCTCTCAGGAAGGCCAAGTGGGGTTCCTGGTTTGGGAGGGTGGTCTGTAGCAGGCTATAAACTGGAAGGCAGTTTTACCCACTGTTAGTTGCACATGGATAGTCTCTGATGCTTCGTGCTTTGCCACCAACCTGGAGGTGTGGGTATCTTTGACGAATATTGATACTCCCCCTCCTTTTCTGGTTCGGTCCAAGTTTTGGGGCCGAAAAGCATGGTATGAGGTATAACCTGGTAGTGCTGGGGTGCTCTCGGGAGCCTTGAACCAGGTTTGTGTTACTGCACAGATATCGATGTTCTCCATGCTAAGGAGAGTTTTGAGTGCATGCATCTTGAGGTTTAGACTTCTGGCGTTGAGTAGCATTACTCTTAGTTTCTTATCCCTTGTGATACCCATGGAGGTGGGTTTGTCTTTTGAGCCTTGCCTGAAAAAGGCACTATGGGGGTAGCAAGAGCCTTTGCCAATATCCGAAAGCCCAGGGGTGACAGGTGCAAGCCATCCCTAGCGAAGCATCGTGGCCTGTCGAGCATGTCATCCCAGGCTGACAGGCATTGAGTCCCCTTTGAATGACACCAATACTTAAGCCAATTGTTGAAATTGATCATCTTGTCTTCATATTGTGGCATCATTCTTGGTGAGGGTAAGATGCTATTCAAGGTCAGGGTCATATCGGCCTGGGCCACATGCTCAGAGAGCTCCTCTATGTCTCTTTTCATGTAGTCCAGGGAGGTACGTCTCAGGTCATTCACACCAGCATGGACAATGACTGTGTCATATTTGTACTTGCCTTGGAGTGACCTGAGTGCTTGTGTTATGTGGCCGATCCTAGCACCTGACAGGCAGCTCACCGTGACCTTCTCCTTGTTCAGCCTGGTGAGCGGGATGTCAGTGTGCCTGATGATAGAGTCACCTATTACAAGTGTATCAGGTGTGTTGTTTAGCCTTAAGGGCTGTGACTGTTCGGCACACTGGCTTTGTGAACTATGTGTTGCACGTGTTTTGTTTTGGGGTAGCGGTTGCTTGGGTGTCTGCTTTGGAGGTCTCTGCTGCTTAGGCAGATTTTTATTTAGAGCCTCTGAGTATGTTTTTGTGTGTTTATGTGTTTGGTTTGCTGTCATGGTAGGTCTATGTGAGACTGGAATTGTAGTGAGTGTGGTTTCCTTCTCCTCCTGACAGGTTTTGCCAGTACTGAGTTGAGAGAGCTTAGCCTCCAGTTTGGCTATATGGTTGCATCTCTCACATGTTGGAATTTGTTGGGAGGAGGAGAGGGTTGTCTGTGTACATGAGACAGTTGTAACATTGCCTCAAGATTCCCAGATTCACCAGCTGGACCAGAGAGGAGATTGACAACTGACCTTTGGACATGCTAGAATAGTATTGGGAATTCCTTTATAATTAAAAAAAAAAAAGCCAATGGGAAACAAGGTACTCAAGGGGAGTTTGTGAGGGTGTAGTGCTTTTAATTTTTTTGTGCTGACTTATATAATTGCTTTAGTGAGCAAGTGCCAGGTAACTTAAATGCAATGTGTTACAGGTAACTTAAATGCAAAAATGACAAACAGTAAGTTTCTTTCAAGTGAAATAGGAAATAAGTACAGTAAGCAATGCAGATGTCACTAGGGATCCACTGAAGTGCCGAAAAGCCGTGTTTTAGGTGGAATTAGCATTTCAGGGAAATAACAAGCAAACAAGCATACAAACAAAGCTAGATTCAGCAGGCCTGGATCTAGTCTATGCTACAGCAAACAAGGTGTACCAATTCCAGTAAGAAACAGTTCAAATATGCAGGCACTATAAGCCTTTAACCAGAAATTCCCAGCTCAGAAGGGCAGAGTCCAGCCTCTCTTCCCACAATAGTGCAGACCACGAACCTTCTTAATGTAAAATAACTGGCCTGAAGCCCAAGTGCTTAAACTAGAACTAATACACTTTTAGAATAACAGACACTGAGCCCTCAATCAGCAGTTCCCAACTTAGAAGGATGTAAGCTACCTGTCCTGCCACCACAGTGCAGGCCACAAACCTTCCTAATGTAAAACAACTGGTCTGAGCCCAAGTGCTTAATCCAAAAGACTTAGAATAATAGCTACACTTTAATCAAGTTACTACCAAGCAGTAATACATACCGTTGAATACTTTAAAGAATGCCTGGATTAGTGCTCAAGTTATATATACAAAGCTAGACTCAGCAGGCCTGAATCTAGTCTATGCTACAGCAAACAAGGTGTACCAATTTAGTAAGAAACAGTTCAAATATGCAGGCACTATAAGCCTCTAACCAGAAATTCCCAGCTCAGAAGGGCAGAGTCCAGCCTCTCCTCCCACAGGAGTGCAGACCACGAACCTTCTTAATGTAAAATAACTGGCCTGAAGCCCAAGTGCTTAAACCAGAACTAATACACTTTTAGAATAACAGACACTGAGCCCTCACTCAGCAGTTCCCAACTTAGAAGGATGCAAGCTACTTGTCCTGCCACCACAGTGCAGGCCACAAACCTTCCTAATGTAAAATAACTGGTCTGAAGCCCAAGTGCTTAAACTAAAAGGCTGAGAGTGAGTTAGACCAAGCAGTAATAAATACAATTGAATACTTTTAAGATGACACAAAAGCAAAATAAAGTAGGAAGAAACACAAATACAGTAAAAGCAGATAAAAAATTTTTTTTTTTTTTTTTTTGAGTGAGCAAATGAGATGGGCCCAGGAGGAGTATCCAAGTGCAAATTTACAAGAGGGGCGGGCAGTTTCAAAGCCACCAAGATTAACACCAAGACAAAAACAGGGAGGGTGAGTGGGGACCTACTGAGAAAACAGTCAACTTCTAGCTAGATATTGCTCAATGCAACACAAACAAATTTCTTTAAAAAGTGCAGATAAAAGTTACTTAGCTACATTTATGCGTTCAATTGATATCATGCAGGTCTTAACCGGCCAAAGCTCACAGTTTAAACAGAAGATAATTTACTGTACCACTTGTATAAGACAGAAACTGAATAACAATGAAGGAAACTACTACCCCCACCTATCACTGGCTATGCAGGTTTTTAACAAGCCTTAACTGAAAATACCACATGCACTACTGAAAAAACAGTCAACTTCTAGCTAGATATTGCTCAATGCAACACAAACAAATTACTTTAAAAAGTGCAGATAAAAGTTACTTAGCTACACTTATGCGTTCAATTTATATCATGCAGGTCTTAACCGACAAAAGCTCACAGTTTAAACAGAAGATAATTCGCTGTACCACTTGTATAAGACAGAAACTGAATAACAATGAAGGAAACTACTACCCCACCTATCACTGGCTATGCAGGTTTTTAACAAGACTTAACTGAAAATACCACATGCACTACTGAAAAAACATTCAACTTCTAGCTAGATATTGCTCAATGCAACACAAACAAATTACTTTAAAAAGTGCAGATAAAAGTTACTTAGCTACACTTATGCGTTCAATTGATATCATGCAGGTCTTAACCGGCCAAAGCTCACAGAAGATAATTCACTGTACCACTTGTATAAGACAGAAACTGAATAACAATGAAGGAAACTACTACCCCCACCTATCACTGGCCATGCAGGTTTTTAACAAGCCTTAACTGAAAATACCACATCCACTACTGAAAAAACAGTCAACTTCTAGCTAGATATTGCTCAATGCAACACAAACAATTTACTTTAAAAAGTGCAGATTAAAGTTACTTAGCTACATTTATGCATTCAATTGATATCATGCAGGTCTTAACTGGCCAAAGGTCACAGTTTAAACAGAAGATAATTCACTGTACCACTTGTATAAGACAGAAACTGAATAACAATGAAGGAAACTACTACCCCTACCTATCACTGGCTATGCAGGTTTTTAACAAGCCTTAACTGAAAGTACCACATGCACTACTGAAAAAAACAGTCAACTTCTAGCTAGATATTGCTCAATGCAACACAAACAAATTACTTTAAAAAGTGCAGATAAAAGTCACTTAGCTACACTTATGCATTCAATTGATATCATGCAGGTCTTAACCGGTCAAAGCTCACAGTTTAAACAGAAGATAATTCACTGTACCATTTGTATAAGACAGAAACTGAATAACAATGAAGGAAACTACTACCCCCACCTATCACTGGCTATGCAGGTTTTTAACAAGCCTTAACTGAAAATACCACATGCACTACTGAAAAACAGTCAACTTCTAGCTAGATATTGCTCAATGCAACACAAACAAATTACTTTAAAAGTGCAGATAAAAGTTACTTAGCTACACTTATGCGTTCAATTGATATCATGCAGGTCTTAACTGGCCAAAGCTCACAGTTTAAACAGAAGATAATTCACTGTACCACTTGTATAAGACAGAAACTGAATAACAATGAAGGAAACTACTACCCCACCTATCACTGGCTATGCAGGTTTTAACAAGCCTTAACTGAAAATACCACATGCACTACTGAAAAAACAGTCAACTTCTAGCTAGATATTGCTCAATGCAACACAAACAAATTACTTTAAAAAGTGCAGATAAAAGTTACTTAGCTACACTTATGTGTTCAATTGATATCATGCAGGTCTTAACCGGCCAAAGCTCACAGTTTAAACAGAAGATAATTCACTGTACCACTTGTATAAGACAGAAACTGAATAACAATGAAGGAAACTACTACCCCCACCTATCACTGGCTATGCAGGTTTTTAACCAGCCTTAACTGAAAATACCACATGCACTACTGAAAAAACAGTCAGCTTCTAGCTAGATATTGCTCAATGCAACACAAACAAATTACTTTAAAAGTGCAGATAAAAGTTACTTAGCTACACTTATGCGTTCAATTGATATCATGCAGGTCTTAACCGGCCAAAGCTCACAGTTTAAACAGAAGATAATTCACTGTACCACTTGTATAAGACAGAAACTGAATAACAATGAAGGAAACTACTACCCCACCTATCACTGGCTATGCAGGTTTTTAACAAGCCTTAACTGAAAATACCACATGCACTACTGAAAAAAGTCAACTTCTAGCTAGATATTGCTCAATGCAACACAAACAAGTTACTTTAAAAAGTGCAGATAAAAGTTACTTAGCTACACTTATGCTTTCAATTGATATCATGCAGGTCTTAACCGGCCAAAGCTCACAGTTTAAACAGAAGATAATTCACTGTACCACTTGTATAAGACAGAAACTGAATAACAATGAAGGAAACTACTATCCCCACCTATCACTGGCTATGCAGGTTTTTAACAAGCCTTAACTGAAAATACCACATGCACTACTGAAAAACAGTCAACTTCTAGCTAGATATTGCTCAATGCAACACAAACAAATTACTTTAAAAAGTGCAGATAAAAGTTACTTAGCTACACTTATGCGTTCAATTGATATCATGCAGGTCTTAACCGACCAAAGCTCACAGTTTAAACAGAAGATAATTCACTGTACCACTTGTATAAGACAGAAACTGAATAACAATGAAGGAAACTACTACCCCCACCTATCACTGGCTATGCAGGTTTTTAACAAGCCTTAACTGAAAATACCACATGCACTACTGAAAAAACAGTCAACTTCTAGCTAGATATTGCTCAATGCAACACAAACAAATTACTTTAAAAAGTGCAGATAAAAGTTACTTAGCTACACTTATGCATTCAATTGATATCATGCAGGTCTTAACCGGCCAAAGCTCACAGTTTAAACAGAAGATAATTCACTGTACCACTTGTATAAGACAGAAACTGAATAACAATGAAGGAAACTACTACCCCCACCTATCACTGGCTATGCAGGTTTTTAACAAGCCTTAACTGAAAATACCACATGCACTACTGAAAAAACAGTCAACTTCTAGCTAGATATTGCTCAATGCAACACAAACAAATTACTTTAAAAGTGCAGATAAAAGTTACTTAACTACACTTATGAGTTCAATTGATATCATGCAGGTCTTAACCACCAAAGCTCACAGTTTAAACAGAAGATAATTCACTGTACCACTTGTATAAGACAGAAACTGAATAACAATGAAGGAAACTACTATCCCCTACTTTTTTAAAAAAATCCCACCCAAAACAGAAAAAAAAAAAATTTTCCACCCCTTTTCAAAAAACAATTTAAAAATATTTAACCCCCACAAAATTTTTTTAAAAACCTTTTAAAAAACCATCCCAAAAAAATACTTTAGTTTAAAGAAAAAAACCCAAAAAAAAATTATTAAAATTTTAAAAAAAAACTAATTTAAAAAGAAATATCCCACCTTTTTTAAAAAAGAAAAGAATAAAACCCCCCAACATATAAAAAACCTTTATTAATCCAATGCAAAAAACAATTAAAAAAAAGTATGAACCCAATTTTAAGTTTTAAGAAAACCCAATTACAAAAAATTTGGGTTTAAAGCAAAATGAAAAAAAAATCCCCAGACAGGAAAAAAATAAAAAATACCCTTTTAAAAAAATAAATTTAAAAAAATACCCCACACACCAAAAAAAAATTTAAAAGCTAAAGAAAAAAAAACAAAATTTAAAAAAAGATTTTCAGAACTAAGAAAAAAAATTTTTTAAAAAACAAAAAAAAAAGGAAATTTTACCCTTTCAGAAAGAAAAATTTTAAGAAAATAACCCCCTTTCCAAAAGCAAATTTTAACAAAAACTAAAAACCCCACAATTTTTTTAAAATAATAAAATTCCCAAAACACCAAAAAAAAATTTAAAATTTGGAAAACAAAAAAATTTAAAGTAATAAAAAACGAAAATACTTTTAAAAAAAACCCCTACCCCAAAACAAATTTTTTTAAAAAAGGAAAAACCCCCACTATAAAACATATTTTAAAATTCCCAAACCACCACATTTTTAAAAAAATAATAAAAAATCCCCAAAAAATACTTTAGTAGAAAAAAAATTTAAAAAAAAATTTTTTAAAATTTTTAAAAGCAAAACATTTTTTAAAAAAAATTCCCCCAAAGGAAAAAAAATTTAAAAAAAGGAAAAAACCCACCCCTTTTAAAAAAAAAAATTTTAAAAAAAAAAAACAAAAATTTTTTTTAAACACAAAAAAAATCAAAAAACCCCCTTAATTTATAAAACCCAAAGCCACAAAATTAAAAAAATCAAAAGTTAAGGAAAATAAATTTTAAAAAAAACCCCTAACGGAAACCCTTTTTTTAAAAAAGGAAATACCCCCACTTAAAACAGAAATTTTTAAAAAATAAAACCACAACTTAAAACAGAAAACCCCACTAATAAATTTTAATAAAACCAAATTACAAAGCTAATTTAACAAAAAAATTATTAAAATTTTTAAAAGCAAAACATTTTTTAAAAAAATTCCCCTTCCGGAAAAAAAATTTAAAAAAAGGAAACCTTCCCAAAAACAAACCCCGGGTTTTCAAAAAAAAAAATCCCAAAAAACGTAGTTTTTAAATTTCTAAAAAACACAAACTTTAAAAAAAAAAATTTTTGTTTAAAAGGTAATTAAAACATTTTAAAAGGAAAAAAAAATTTTTTAAAAAAAACATTTTTCATTTTAAAAAACAATTTTTAAAAAAAACACTTAAAAAAAAACGTTTTCAAAAAAAAAAATACAAAAAGGCATAGTTTTAAACCTTTTTGAAAAAAATTATTTAAAAAAAAAAAATTTTCAGTAAACCAAATTTTTAAAAAAAACTTTAAAACGAAAGTTTTAAAAATATTTCATTTTTCATGGGTAAAAAACAATTTTTAAAAAAAACACCCCATTTTTAAAAAAGAAAATAAAATTAAGAAAAAAAAAAACTTAAAAAAAAAAAGTTTTGCCCCAAAAAAATTAAAAAACGAAAATTTTTAGTTTAAAATTTTAAAAAAAATTTTTAAAAGAAAAAAAATTTTAAAAAAACCCCCCAAACCCCGGTTTCTTTTAAATTTTAAGAAATACCCCCCATGAAAAAAAAAAAAAAATCACCCCACAAAAAAAAATTTTTTAAAAATTTTTTCAAAAACAAAAATTAAAACAGTTTAAAAAAAGCCATTTAAAAAAAAAAATTTTAAAAAAACCCTTTAAAAAAATAATTAAATTTTTATACCTTTTTCCCCGAAGGAAACCCCAAATAAAATGCATGGGAAAAAAACTAATAAAAAAAAACAAAACCCCCCTAAAAAAAAGGGGAAAAAAAACTTAAATAAATGCCAATTTAACACATTTAACCGAAACCCTTTAAAAAAAAATTACTTAATTTTAAAAAGAAAATAAAACAATAAAAATTTAAAAAACCCCTTTCTTTTTTAAAAAAAAATAACCCCTGACACTAAAAAAAATTTGGAAATTTTAACAAACCCAAAAAAATTTTTAAAAAAAAAAAATTACTTTAAAAAATGGTTTAAAAACAGCATTTAACCGAAAGCCCAAAAAAAAATAATTTTAAACCCTTTTTAAAAAAAAACTAAAAAATGAAAAATACACCCCTTAGGGAAGGTTTTAAAAAAAGAAAAACCCTGACACTGAAAAACAGAATTTTTTAAAAAGAATCAAAACCAAAAAAATTATTTAAAAAGGGAAAAAAAACTTACTAAATTTTTCAAAAACTATCTTTCCCCAAATTTTAAAAAAAAATTCCTTAAGATAAAAAAATGAATAAAATAAAAATTTCCCCCCTTACGGCAGCTTTTTAAAAAAATTTAAACCAAATTTGAAAAAAAAAAAAAAAATCTAAAACCAATTTTTTTAAAAAGGGTTTAAGAAAACCAATTTTTGAAAAAATACTTTATTTAAAGCCAAAATAAAAAAAAAAATTTCTTAAGGATAAACAAACTATAAAAAAAAACCCCCAAAAAAATATTTAAAAAATAATAAAATTTCCACTTTTGGGGAAAAAAAAAACCCCAAAAAAAATTTTAAAAAAATTTTTCAGAAATTAAAAAACCCAAAAATTTTTAAAAAATCACCTTTTTTTGCAAAACCCAAAAAAAAAAATAAAAAATTTATAAAAAAATAATTTAAAAAAAGAAACTAACCCCAAAACCCCTTTTAAAAATAAAAACTTTAAAACAAATATTAAAAAACATCCTTTTTTGCAAAAAAACAAATAATTTTTAAAAAAAATAAAAACTAAAAAATAAAATATACCCCAACCAAATATTTAAAAAAAAAAATTACACACCTTTAAGAAAAAAGATTTTGAAAACTCCCTTTAAAAAAAAATTTTAAAAGTTTAAAAAAACAAAAATAAAAAATCAACCCCCGGATGTTTTAAAAAAAATTATTTTAAAAAAAAGAAAAATAATTTTTGAAAACCCCCCAAAAAACCCCCCTTTTAAATTTAAAAAATTAATTAAAACCCTTTTTTAAAGAAAAAAATTTAAAAAAAAATTTAAACCCCCCCCAAAAAAATTTTCTTTAAAAGAAAATAAAACAATGAAAAAAACCATTTACGAAAGCCTTTTTTTCAAAAAATTATTTTCCCCCCTTTTTTTAAAAAAAATATTTAAAAATATCCCCCACCAAATAAATTTAAAAAATTAATTAAACCCATAAAAAAAATTTTAAAAAAAAATTTAAAAAAAAATTAATTTAAAGCAATAAAAAAAAAATTTAAAAAAAAAACTCCTAAGGGAAACCCAAAAAAAATTTTAATAAATAAAATTAAAAAAATAATTTTGGGGAAACACACCCCAAACTTTAAATTTAAAAAAGTTTTTAATTTCCCTTTAAGAAAACATAAATTTAAAAAATTTTCCCCAAAAAAAAAAATTTTTAAAAAAATTTTGAAAAACCCTTTCATAAAAATCTCCTAAGGGAAACCCAAAAAAAATTTTAAAAAAAAAGTTAAAAAACATAAATTTTTTAAAAAAATCCCCCAAACCAAATATTTAAAAAGAAAAAAATTTCCACTTTTTAAAAAAAAATTTTAAAAAAAAATTTAAAAAAAAATTAATTTAAAAGGAATAAAAAACAAAAAAAAAACCCTTAAAGGGAAAAAAAAAAAAAAATTATAAAAAAAAAAGACAAAACATAATTTTTTAAAAAAATCCCCCAAACCAAATATTTAAAACAAGTAAAAATTTCCCTATAAAAAATAAAAACAAGGAATTTCCAAACCACCAAAAAATTTTTTAAAATTAATAAAAAAAAAAATATCTAAAAAACATCCTAAGCCAAAAAAAAAAAAAAATTTTAAAAGAATAAATAACGAAAAATTTTAAAAAATCCTTAAAAAATTTTAAAAGGGAATAAAATTTCCCTTTTACAAAAAAACTTTTTCCCCAAACAAAAACAAAATTTTTAAAAATTAATTTATAACAATTTAAAAAATGGGCTCCCCAAATTTCCCTTTAAAAAAATTTTTTTAATGAAAAAAAAAACTATAAAAAAGAAATTTACCCAAACTAACCCAAACAAATTTTTTAAAGGGAAAAAAATTTCCTTTTAAAAAAATAATTCAAGGAACCAAACCCCCCAAAAAAAAATTTTTTAAAAAATTATAAAAACAAACATTTGAAAAATCCTTCCGGGTTTTAATTTAAACAAAAATTAATTTTTAAAAAAAAATAAAACAAAACATAAATTTAAAAATATTCCCCAAAAAAAATATTTAAAAAGAAAAAAATTTCCCTTTTTTGGAAAAAAATTTCAAAAGGAACCCCCAAAAAATTTTTTCGGTTTTAAAAAAATTTTTTAAAAAACTAATGAAAAAACCCCCAAAGCTTCAAAAAAAATTAATTTTTAAAAAAAAATAAAAACTAAAACATAAAATATACCACCCAAACCAAATTTTAAAAACAAAAAATTCCCCCACTTTTAAAAAAAAACCCAAATAAAAACTATTTCCCCCCAAAAAAAACTTAAAATTTAAAAAAAACTAAATACAAAGGAAAAATTTTTCCCCCAAGCTCAATTTAAAAAAAATTACTTTAAAAAAAAAAAACTAATTTTAAATTTTTCCCCCAACCCAAATAAAGTTTAAAAAATTAATTATCCCCTTTTTAAAGAAAAAAATTTAAGGAAAATTTTCCCCCCAAAAAATTTTTATTTTTTTAAAAAAAACTAAATACAAAGGAAAAAATCCCCTTTTTGGGGTTTTTAAGAAAAAAAATTACAAAATTTGAAAAATAAACTAAAATATTTCCAAAACCCCCATTTTAAAAGTAATTTAAAAAAAAATATTTCAACACGTTTAAACGAAAATTTCAAAAAAAAAAAAACCTTTTAAAAAAATAAAATTAAAAATACACCCCCATGAAACAGGGTTTTTTTCCCAAAAATAAACAAAAAAAAAATTTTTAAAAAAAATTTAACAAAAAAATTATTTCCCCTAACCCAGCAATTTTTTAAAAAAAACCCTCATTTAAAAACCCAAATATTTAAAAAAAAAACATTAAATTTATAGAAAAACTTAATAAAAATTTTTAAAAAAACCCCCTTCCGGCAAAGCCTTTTTTTCCAAAAAATTATTTAAAAATAAAAAAAAAACATGGGAATTAAACCCCCCTTACTTTAAAAAAAGTTTAAAAAATTTAAAAAACCCCTTTATAAAAAATAACCCCCCAAAAAAAAACCCCAAAAATTACTTAAGGGTTTTAAAAAAACTTAACTAAAAACCCTTTACCCCAAAAAAAAAATTGGGAAACCCCCTTTAACAAAAAAATTTCCCCCGAAAAAAAATTTTTTAAAAGGAATAACCATTTTTTTTTAAAAAAATTTTTTAAAAAAATTTTATTCCCTTTTAAAAAAAGTAAAACCAAAAAAATTTTTTCACAACTTTCTTTTTTAAACTAAGAAAAACCACCCCTTCAAAAAGCAAAAAACTAATAAAAAAAAATTTCTTTAAAAAATAAAAAAATATCAATAAAAATAACAAATTACGGGAAACCAGTTTTTTTAAAAAAAAACTTAAAAAACAAAACAAAAAATAAACTTACCCCTTTTAAAAAAAATATTTTTAAAAAAAAATACCCCCCTTCAAAAAATCGGTTTAAAAGCCAACAAAAAAAACAAAAAATAAAATTTTTGCAAATTTCAATGAAAAAAACAAAAAGGGGAAGTTTTAACAATTTTTTAAATTTAAATTTTTAAAAAAAAACGAAAATAAAAAAACCCAAAAATATTTTCTTTAAAAGAAAATAAAACAAGAAACAAAACCAACTTTGGGAAAGTAAGAAAAAAAATTACAAAATGAAAAAGAATTTTTTAAAAAAAAAATTAAACCCCCCAAAAAAATTTAAAAAAAATTAAACAAAACACTTTCCTTAAAGAAAAACGTAAAAAAGGAAAATTTAACACAAACAAATTACTTTAAAAGTGCAGATAAAAGTTACTTAGCTACACTTATGCATTCAATTGATATCATGCAGGTCTTAACCGACCAAAGCTCACAGTTTAAACAGAAGATAATTCACTGTACCACTTGTATAAGACAGAAACTGAATAACAATGAAGGAAACTACTACGCCCACATATCACTGGCTATGCAGGTTTTTAACAAGCCTTAACTGAAAATACCACATGCACTACTGAAAAAACAGTCAACTTCTAGCTAGATATTGCTCAATGCAACACAAACAAATTACTTTAAAAAGTGCAGATAAAAGTTACTTAGCTACACTTATGCGTTCAATTGATATCATGCAGGTCTTAACCGGCCAAAGCTCACAGTTTAAACAGAAGATAATTCACTGTACACTTGTATAAGACAGAAACTGAATAACAATGAAGGAAACTACTACCCCCACCTATCACTGGCTATGCAGGTTTTTAACAAGCCTTAACTGAAAATACCACATGCACTACTGAAAAAACAGTCAGCTTCTAGCTAGATATTGCTCAATGCAACACAAACAAATTACTTTAAAAAGTGCAGATAAAAGTTACTTAGCTACACTTATGCATTCAATTGATATCATGCAGGTCTTAACTGGCCAAAGCTCACAGTTTAAACAGAAGATAATTCACTGTACCACTTGTATAAGACAGAAACTGAATAACAATGAAGGAAACTACTACCCCCACCTATCACTGGCTATGCAGGTTTTTACAAGCCTTAACTGAAAATACCACATGCACTACTGAAAAAAAACAGTCAACTTCTAGCTAGATATTGCTCAATGCAACACAAACAAATTACGTTAAAAGTGCAGATTAAAGTTACTTAGCTACACTTATGCATTCAATTGATATCATGCAGGTCTTAACCGGCCAAAGCTCACAGTTTAAACAGAAGATAATTCACTGTACCACTTGTATAAGACAGAAACTGAATAACAATGAAGGAAACTACTACCCCACCTATCACTGGCTATGCAGGTTTTAACAAGCCTTAACTGAAAATACCACATGCACTACTGAAAAAACAGTCAACTTCTAGCTAGATATTGCTCAATGCAACACAAACAAATTACTTTAAAAAGTGCAGATAAAAGTTACTTAGCTACACTTATGAGTTCAATTGATATCATGCAGGTCTTAACTGGCCAAAGCTCACAGTTTAAACAGAAGATAATTCACTGTACCACTTGTATAAGACAGAAACTGAATAACAATGAAGGAAACTACTACCCCCACCTATCACTGGCTATGCAGGTTTTTAACAAGCCTTAACTGAAAATACCACATGCACTACTGAAAAACAGTCAACTTCTAGCTAGATATTGCTCAATGCAACACAAACAAATTACTTTAAAAAGTGCAGATAAAAGTTACTTAGCTACACTTATGTGTTCAATTGATATCATGCAGGTCTTAACTGGCCAAAGCTCACAGTTTAAACAGAAGATAATTCACTGTACCACTTGTATAAGACAGAAACTGAATAACAATGAAGGAAACTACTACCCCCACCTATCACTGGCTATGCAGGTTTTTAACAAGCCTTAACTGAAAATACCACATGCACTACTGAAAAAACAGTCAACTTCTAGCTAGATATTGCTCAATGCAACACAAACAAATTACTTTAAAAAGTGCATATAAAAGTTACTTAGCTACACTTATGCGTTCAATTGATATCATGCAGGTCTTAACCGGCCAAGAGACTACTTGTGTTAGTAGTTATTTACAGTGATCTAGTCACATTAACATAATAATAACAAGAGTGATTGTTCTTAGTTCAGACAGAGTGCCAGCACTTTTTATTTAGTTAGCTACTTTTGTTTTGTTTATCGGACGTCGCTACTGGCAACTTACCCATTTTTAGCGGGGACTAGAGGAAGACCCAAGGAAATGTGTACTGTTAGGTATACCAGAGGGATTTATACAGTTAGATATGACAATGCATAACAAACAATTGAATACAGAATACAAGTTCAGAGGTGAATACAGTAGACAGACAAATGTGGATATTATACAATATATATCAGTTGGTGTATACAGCATAAGAAATTTGTGAATACGAGAGAAATGTCAGAATATACATAAGAAGTTCATAGGTTCATAGGTGTGTACTAGGCTAATGGCCCTGCAGCCTATATAAGCCTAGCCCAAGAGGATTCCGTGGCTTGGATTACTAGGGAAAACGTCATGGGCTGAGTAGGATGATCTCAGAGTGGTGAATTCTTCTGTACAGTATAATAAAGTTTTCACTATTTTTTTTTTCCCAAAATCTCTTTATTTCAATTTTCTTTTTTTCCAAATAATAACAACAATACAATAACTCAAAAACACAAATAAACAATACAAATACATAGCTAAAGAAAACGGACAACAAGCTCATTTCGTGAAAATTATACATACATATATATATATATATATATATATATATATATATATATATATATATATATACAATATATATACACTAGAAGTCACTACATTGTCAAGTAGAGTATGAGAATTCTTATGTTCATTTGGTCTCATAAGGGATAGTAGAATGGGGATAGTCTATATAGAAAGTAAAGATAAAATTCAGCCATTTATTGTATGGTTAGGGAAAATATCTAGATACACATATACTAAGAGAAGGGGGAAGACGCAAGAAACTGGTTATACTACACTCATTTCTTATTAAAAGGTTAGCTTTTCATGTCAATTTGTAGGAGAATTTTATTTGTCAAGAAGTATATCTAGTACGTAACCCCAATATTTTTGGTAATAGCATTTGTTTTTTGTTTTTGAATAAACCAATTTGTGAGATGAGATATATTTGATAGCAAGATTGCTAAACTTTTCCTATGTAATTGGTGACATGACATTCGAATTCTTTGTAATAAAGAATTTAATAAGGGCACACATCTTAATAAAGACATGTTTTAATATTTTTGGAAGTTGATTGATGTTAATGTGCAATATAGCTGTCTCCCATGTAAGGGTTGATTTTTCATATCCCATCTTCTCTAATCTTACTCTCAAGGAACACCAGAAGTTATGTATCTTAGTACAGTTCCACATGACATGCAAAATATCAGCTGTTTGATTCGGACAATGGAGACATATTGGTGAAAAGCTAGGATTGAATTTATTTAATTTAGATAAGGTATAATATAGATTGTTATTTACCATAATTTGTGTATATAACAGCTTATTGAAAGGAATGAATTTGATTGTATTTTCAATGGCTAGTTTCTTATTTTCTTCAGTCAGTGATTGATTTTTTTGTTTGCCAATAGTTTGAAAATAATAAAGAATTCTGATGTTTTGCGCTCATTAGAATTTTATAAGTCCTAGAAATTGTTTTCCCTTTAATCACAAGATTTTCAAGTATTAATTTAACTAAATTTATGTTCTGTAAGTCAGTGTGTATTTGTGAGAATTTAGCATTTATAAGATGGTGAAGTTGGTTAAGGATAATACTATATTTCTTAGGAAGTTTGAGTTCAAGTCTCATTTGCCCCATGTTAGAGTCTTTCCATTGGTATATATCTCATGTTTTCGCTATTTTTTTAAGTAACCATCAACTCCCTTTTACCCATTTTTACACAGGAGGAAAGTGTTGTATTAACTGTCACCACCTCTGTTGATTCAGAACCAGTCTCCTACCTTTTTCAACAGTCATGCCCTGCTTTACCAAGTCTTCTGTCCCAGTTAATTGAAGGTATTAAATATAGCCCAGATTTAATATCACACTTGGCTAATAGTGATTAGTCATATAAACTAATGTTTCATTTGACTGAGAGGAAATTACACACTCATTCACCACCCTTTTTCTGATGTAGCCTTGCCATGTATTTTTTGTGCTTACTGCCAGTTTAATTTCTCCAAGTCTTTTGGGTTTCTAATACCTTGACTGGAATGAACCCCATTCCTAAGTCAATGTATGATTAAAAGTTCATGAAATTAGTATTATTTCAATCTTTGATGTTAGCCAAAAGTGTTTTTTGCAGCACCAGTACTGACTCCTTCTACAGTTCTTACAGATTTAAATGTATCAGTGGCATATCTAAATATGACTGTAAATATTTTTTTATTAAACCCATTGCTCCTACTACTATTGGAACTGTCTGGGTATCTTTCTTCCACATTGTCCTCGTTTCTGCCTACAAATTCTGGTATTTTCTGACTTTGTCTGTCTCTATATATAAGACACTGTAATCCCTGGGTCTGGCGATTTCAGTGATCAATGATACTTTTGTTTTCTTTTCATGGACCACTATATTTGGCTTTCTCACATCTGTTTTTTTGTACTGTTGGTAATGGCTGATCCCATGTGATATAAACTTAATTTTCTATAATGCTTTGTGGCTCATGTTTCCAATGCTTCTCAGCTACTTTATTATTGTAATGTCTGGATAATCCCCAATGCAATAGTCTTGCCACATTATTATGCCTTTCTGTATACAGGCCCTCTGCCATTAGTGTATCATACCCAGCAACAAGTTATGTGACTGTTTTCATTTCTCTTTTACAAAACCTGCATTTGTCTGTTTTTTTGACATGCTCAATGGAATTTGTAAATCACACGTGTATGTAATCCACTATCCTGAGTCGACAATATTAAACTTTCGTCTTTTGGTTTAAATTCACCTCTCCTTAATCATTCCTACATTCCATCCTGATCAACATGAGGTGGTTTCAGGAGTTTTCTGTACTTGTAACTATATTTACCCCTTTTCTACATTTCTTGCCTTCTCATCTGATCCTTCACCTTATATTTTCTTTTATTTTTTGGCACATTCATTTGCTGCCTGATTTTTGTCTACTTCTGGTTTGATTTCCACTCCCGCTGGATACTGATATGTTCATGCTAAATTAAGTAGGGAAGTCATTTTAGACATGCTCTCCTCATGTTTTAAAACTTTCACTGTGTTTGGATCGGGGTCTATATTATAACATCGAACATTTAAAACCACGAACGATGTTAAATCGACCCTATTTCAGTGAAAGCTGAAAATGTCGACACCTCAGAACAGCAATTTCTTTCCTAGGGAAAGAAATCGCTGTTCCAACCAAAAAAACAAACAAAAAAACAAACAGTAAACAGTTCCAAACACATACACACTTACCTTAACCCTAATTCTAACCCCCCACAAACAACAAGTAAACAGCTGAAAACACATATACACTTAACTCAACCATACATTTAACACAAAAAAAAGTAAACAGTTTAAAACCTATACGCACTTACCTTAACCCGCTCCCTAACCTTAAGGTCAGTAACTGTTGCACATTTATGTTCTGGAGCTATACTGGATAAGGGAATCTCTGAGACCACACTGCAGTGCAGAACACGGCAAAGTAATTAAGCAGCCAAGTGACTTCTTTCCCAGGGAAAGAATTAGCTGAACAGCCACTTTGCTGTTTTGCCTGTTCGTTGTTTAGGGTTCGATGAAAACGCATTTGACAAAATGCGTTTTCGTTGTTATAATAGGAACCCATTTGGATCTTATGAGGTCAGCAGATAATGTATGCAATCCTACGATTGCAGATCTATACAGGTAGTCAGTTTCAAGGAGGCCCATACCTACTTCAGAATGAGGAATATACATAATCTTGGTATATACACTAATATTTATAAATCATTTGATAAGCTTGAAGCATTTTTCTTGTTTTCCTTTCCAACTGATCCATTACCTTTTGAGGTCAGTCATTCACCTCAAAACTATAAGTTAGAAGAGGAAAAGCAAACTGGTTTATAGTTTAGACTTTGTTCCTAGATATCAGGGCTGTTTTCAGTATTAATTTTTGTCTTAGAAAATATTCCTTACTAAGTTTTATTCACATTTGTTCATGTTTTATTGTCAGTCCTTTATCAGTTCCCAAATATTTATACACTCCCTCTTGCTCAAGTCCTTTTATATCACATTCTTGTCCCAAACTGATATTTTCTTGTTGCTGCAGTTTTCCTGCTATAAAGGTTGCTTTCCACATTTATCAAGACCAAATGACATTCTTATATCATCTGAGAAAGTTTTGACCACTTGCAGTTGTGCTTTCAGGTCCTCATTTAATGAACTATATACAATTTTAAATCATCCAGAAAAAGATGAGAAGTCATTATCCTTTGCTGTTTTCTGGGAGCCATATTGTAACCATGGACTAATTTGTTTAGTGGACAGCTTAATGGGTTAAAGGTAAGACAAAAGAGCAGCGGTGACAAAGAGTCGCCCTGGAATATCCCCCTTTGAATTTTTATCTCTGAGATAATATTTTTTTTTTATCATTGTGACATCCCATCACTGGACCAGTAATCAAGGAGCCTCAGTCATTACCACTGGCACCAGTGGGGGATATACACTGGGAAGATAACAGATACACACACAGTATTTCCAGATGCAGCTCTCTGCATCAAGTGCAGTTTCCCTTAACAGCACACAGAGACCATAGTTAGTCCGGGGCTGGCTTCTCCCTCTTTCTCCAGATCCCCAGTAGGACCCCCCACTGCCACCAATAATGTGACAACACACCACTGGACCAGTATTCAAGAAGCCTCAATCTTCACCACTGGAAACAGAGGGGAGTGTACACTGGGAGGATGACAAGTACACACACAGTATTTCCAGATGCACCTCTCTGCATCAAGTGCAATTTCCCTTAAGAGCACACAGAGATCCCAGTCAGTCTGGGGCTGGTTTCTCCCTCTTTCTCCAGATCCCCAATAAGACTCCTCACTGGCACAGCTATAGAGTTGAGATCTCAGCTGAGTGGCCAAGCCAAGACCTCCAGCACCCTCACTGTCCAACCAGTGCTTCATATCCCTGCCCAAGTAGCTGGCACACACACACAATCTTTGAGGTGTGATTTACACACACACACACACACACACACACACACACACACACACACACACACACACACACACACACACACACACATATACACACACACACACCTGGGAAAGGCTGGCACAGGTTTATTAGCTATGCCTCCTTTTGCCCAGACTATAAGGTAGTTATCACTGCCACCAGCCAACTCCTTATCAGCTGCTTTAAAGCCCTTAACAAGGGGTGTCCAATCTTACTGTGTAATATTAATATTAATACAAATGGTAGTTTGACCAAGAGCAAGGATATAAGAGTGGCTCGCACAGTGCCATCAAATAAATTTGCAATTACTCTCAAAACTTAAATATCTCTAGACAGATCAGCCACTATGAAATGTTTAAATATATTTAATAATAAATAATAAAAGAACAAGAAACAATTAAATATAAATATATATTCACAGTGACATCAGATTTCAAAACACAGGAAATATTTAAAACCACATTGCAGGACATTCTCAAATAAATAAAGACAAATATCTAAACTAAGCTTTACTATATTCCTGACTCTATCTAAGAGTTACTATAACCTAGAAACTTACTTTCAGAGCAAGGCAGATGTGTGGTGAATGGTTCCAGTTGTTGTCAGGTCCAAGACAGAATACAGAATGCTCTATCTCACTAAGAGATTCCTCAAATCAATATCTCAAATATTACTGCTGGGATAGCTTGCAGAATTACATAATTGCTTGTCATATGACTCTATCCCAGGTGAAACCCCCACTGCTGGAAGCTTGGCAGTATTTAGCATTTACCTGTGAAAATATATAGACCTCAGATCTTTGGCAGATGCTGGAAGTCATAAAATAATTGCATTCCTTCATATTTTCAGAGACAGCAATTAGTTCACTCCGAAAACAATACAGAAAGCTTCTCAGCATAGGCTCTGTGTCTCTTGTTGCACTTAAATTTGACAGATACCATCTTTTGTTGCATAGCCATAAAATAATTTAATTTCAACTATTTTTCTGAAGTTAGCCTCCTATATTCCAGTTTCCACTATTAAAATATATACATTTAAACAGTTACAGTAGTGCATGTACATTTCTGTTCTCTTCCAGTAGGCCCACTGTGGTTGCATTTTAAGCACAAGCACTTTATAAAATACCTTTTTAACACACGTGCCTGTACAAAGCTAGTTTGATATACAGTTCTAATACAGCTGTAACACAAACATCTTATATAAATCATGTTGATATTCATAAATGACACATAATTATTTACAAAATTCCAAATAGCTGTGCTGACAGTATCTCCCTTTGTCACAAACATAGCTTAGCTGCAGAGTGGTTTGCCACCGTTTCATGGTCACTGTAATGTAATTGATCAATATAGGGTGTATATTATACAAATGTAAGCAGTCCTTTATCCATGAATGTGGGATGCTGTCAAATGCTTTTTTTGTAGTCTATCCTCCTCCTCCTTGTTTCTACCCTCTTACTTGATCTCTCTAAGGCCTTTGACACTATCTCTCACAACCTACTTCTAACTAAACTCTATAAGCTTAACCTATCACCTTCCTCTCTGAACTGGTTCTCCAGCTACGTATCCAATAGATATCAAGCAGTAAAATGGAAAAAGGCCACCTCCTCATTCCTTAATACCCCAACTGGAGTTCCCCAAGGTTCCATACTGGGTCCCCTCCTGTTTAATATATTTATAAATGACTTCCGCAATTCTATCCCTTTCTCAAATATTATCCAATACGCAGATGATTCAACTATTATCTGTTCTGCCACATCCATCCCTACACTCCTAAAGCTTATACAAGATGCATTTTCTACCACTGAACAATGGATGAAAAAAAATCACCTAGCACTCAATGCCTCTAAAACCAAATTAATGGTATTTACTCCCTCTAAAGTCACCTCTTTCAATATAAACACATTCTCTATCACTAGCCATAACAACACATCTCTGGAATTGGTGTCAGAGGCCAACTTACTAGGGGTCCAAATTGACAGTCAGCTGAAATTCAATTCCCACCTTCAACTAAATATCAACAAAACCCATCAAAAACTAGGCATGCTCTACCAACAAAATCATTATCTCACACCCTCCACTAAAATCACTCTCTCTACCTCATTTCTTATCCCCTCCCTTCTCTATGGAGCCCCACTCCTAACTAATCTACAATCTTCCCTTAAAACACAACTTTCTTCTTGCTATAACAAAATCGCCAAGTTCGCTACCAGCCATAAGTCCTCCACCCACCACTGTTCTTCTCTCCACAAACTAAAATGGCTAGAACTCTCCAATCATCTCACCTACACTCAACTTACTCTTGCACATAAGCTCATTTTCAACCCCTCACTCTGTCCCCCCTTTTCCTTTGCCTTTAAAATGCACCTACCTGACAGAGTACTAAGGTCTAACAACCAAAACCTAATAGAATTGTATAAACCAACTCGTCCCCCAGGTACAAATCTCCTATCCTATGGTCTAGCACGTCTCTGGAACTCTCTGCCACCATCCATTCGTACCACCTCTAACTGCTTTATATTCAAAAAATCTCTTCACTCACATCTAGTATCCCAGTGGGAATGCTCCTGCTCCCACCCCACATAATTTACACTGGAAATTTCCATTTTACTTTCTCTCCTAACTCATACATCCTTCCCTTGTACTTACTAAGCTATTTACAAAGAATGTATTAGAATGCACCTCTTAAGTGCATGCTTCCTAAGATGTAATGGCATCTCAGTATTTATACTGTAATGTTCCCTTTTTACTAGTCTGTATCATCTGTAATGTTTTTCACTAGTCTGTACTATTTGTAATGTTTTGCTCTAGTCTGTAACATTTGAAAAAATTGTAATCTAAAACCTATTGTAACCTTGCTTGTTTCTGGAGTGTTTCTCCTGGGACTCCATTGAAAACGGGTTCATCTTGGCCCAATGGACTATCCTGGTAAACCAACTGCAAATAAATAATAAAATAAAATCCATGTCATACTTAGATTCTTCCACTATTTACAATTCTCCATTATGATTTTATTTAACAACAAATGATACTTTATTCTAGATTACTTTTTTATTACCCTTTTGTTCTATTGCCATGACTGAATTTTCTTCTAAATGACTATAAACTCTCTTGGCATCAATTCCAGTATATAGTTTACACATTGTCAGAAGGCAAGTTATTAGTTTTTTGGTTAACTTGTAGATTCACTCCTAAGGAGGAGTATCATTTTTCCTGTTGTTAACCAGGTTAATGTCTGTTTGGGATGCGCATATAATTAGTTCTTACTTAGGGCTAAATCTTCGTGTTAAGATGCTAATACTTTTAGCCAGAAGTTAGGTATAGCATCTTGGCTTGGGGTTTTCCAGTTAGGAGCTTTTCTTAATTTTGATTCAGTTTCTCTAACCGTTGCTTCATTCCATTTCATATCCTGTACATTTGAACTTCTTACTGTTTCTTTTACTAATTCTGTCTATTCAGCATTTTTGTTATGTTCCACAGGGTCTTCCTAGATAGTTCTACAAAATGTGTCTATTTCCTCTTTTTTTAGTGGTATTTCTATTCCTTTTGCCTTGTTTTGCAATTCTGTAT
The DNA here is from genome assembly GCF_019279795.1 of Protopterus annectens. NCBI lineage: Eukaryota > Metazoa > Chordata > Ceratodontiformes > Protopteridae > Protopterus > Protopterus annectens. The sequence goes on along the minus strand of NC_056726.1, from coordinate 16,641,288 downwards.
AAAACCTTTTTTTTTTTTGGGTCAGTAATGAATTGTTTATTTTGTACATTTTCTTTATATTTACCTGTATGCTTCCTAAGTTTTTCTGCCTGTGCTGATATCTTTAGTTTATTATTTGCAATAATGTGTGACGGATCCTGACCTGTTCTGTCTGATACTGCACGTTGCTTTTATCACGTCTATCTTTCTAAGTACTTTTGTTGATTCGTTCCCTTTTCTGTACACTTCTAACTTTTAACCTATTAAAACCAGTAACAGTTAGGAATTTTCCAAGGTAAATTACCTTTTATTAAGTGATGGTTTGTTAAAATTCAATGCCTCTTCAAACCCCGAGAACACAGCAGCCTATGCTGAATTCCTCTCAGAAACTCTGTATCACCATTTCAGTGGCTGCATAGTAGCTGCTCTTCCTACTAGAAGTAAGCCCAGGACTAGCCCCAGAAACAAACTGCCCTGGTCACATCCCATATTAAACAGGTTATACAACAACAACCAAACAAATATGGTAAAATCAGGAAGGGTAATTCTCATAAAGATAAACTCTCTCATCAAAGTAAATAGGCAACTAAGAGGGCTAAGTAGGTCAAGCAAAGCCAACTGTGAGATTAAGATAGCCTCCCAGGTGGTGAAAGATAACCATAAAGTCTTCTAACTCTGTCAGATACTTCAAAAACAGCATACAGCAATGTGCTGAACTGGTGATTAATGGTGACACATTCACCAAGCCTGGCTATATAGTGAACTGGTTAGTGGACAAATTCAGTTCCAACTTTACACCCTTCTCACCCCCAACAGCCCACACCAAAAATATCCTCAAACATAATCACTCCAACTGTAACTAGGGAGCATGTACTGGCTGTACTTACTAAAGCCAAGAACACAGCCTCAGAGGGCCCCAATAACCTCCCGGGATACCTCCTGAGTAGTCTAAAATATGACTTATCAGGACCCCTGGAGTCATTATTTAACTGTAGTCTTAAAACAAACTTTGTGCCACATGAATGGAAGACTGCGATGGCCAACCCCTTTCATAAGGGAAAAGCTTCAACAGATCCTGGAAATAATAGACTCCTTAGTCTTATTTGTCTTGTTTGCAATGCCATGGAAAGAATTATCATGGAAATTATCAACAAGGACATAGGAAACTTCCAGACAATGGATCCATCCCAGTTTGGCTTTGTCAAAGAAAGGTCCTGCTTACTGAATCTGGTGGATATCTGTGAAAGGTCACTAAGGCAATGGATGAGGGGGGAAATGGTTTATACCATGTACCTAGCACCTGATAAAGTGTTTGATTCAATACCCCAGTCGGGCTTTGTCAACAAATTTATGGAACTAAGTATAAACCCCTTTATAACAAACTGTATAGTTAGCTGGCTCAATGATAGGACCCAGGAGGTTAGAATAATCTGCACAAAGAGACCAGTTAACAGTGGACTCCCCCAGGGCTCTGTGTTGGGCCCAGTCCTCTTAGGCAATTACTTCTCAGATGTTGACGCCAGTATCAAAGGTCTCTGGCTAACCAGGTTTGCAGATGATTGCAGACTGGGAGCAGTCATTGGACCCCCCCCCCCCCCAAGATGAGAACACCCTTCAGGAAAGGTCTAATACAGACACATGCTTGGTGCTAAAGTCATGACTTAAAACTCAATACCAAGAAATGCATTGTTGTACCATTTGGTAAATCTTCCACCCCATGTAACTACATCATTAATAAAACACCCTTAAAGGTTGATTCTCTAGTCAGGGATCTAGGAACTCATGTGGATAGTAACCTAGCCTTTGACTAACATGTGTCCAAGGCAGTAAGAAAAGCCTTCTATGTTGTTCAATTTATAAGCAAGGGCATGACATCTAGGTCCAGAGAGGTCAACATACTACTGTATTCGGTCCTCATCAGATCCATCATAGAATATAATGCCCCCTTTGGTATGTACCTGACCAGGCACAAGCAGCAACTGGAATGTCCACAAAGGTTTCTTACAAAAAGACTATGGGGATTATACACAATGTCCTGCACTGATTACCTTAAAGCTCTGTTTCTTTACTTGGTATCATATAGACTTCGAAGATGCGATGTTTGCTGGCATACAAGGCATCCCTGGACCATGTTTTGATGACCCTTTTGCACATCTGCAAAACAAACATCATCAGAACTATTACATTAAAAGACCTAAATTTTGTTTGGGCATAAATAGAACATATTGGAGAAACAAATATTTTTCTCTGAGAATTCCCATTTTCTGGAATAGGCTTCTCATCCATGTGAAGCAGAATTCTTCTCTATCACTATTTAAGTAAATATTGGACCGATGAATGGGTAATTGCAAATTCACTCCTGGTCTGGCTCCTGTATCTTTCATGGACAGAGACATTCAGTAAATCACCCCTGTATAAATCAAATTTATGGGTCACATTTGCTTTGCAGAGCTAGGCTTATTAGGGCCCTAGTGGTCGTTAGCCTAGTATATACCTATGAACTTATGAACCTATGGTTAAATCCCATTATCAATAGGCTGTATAACAAAAGGAAGAAAATCATGGCAAAAATTCAAAGTGCAGTGCCCAGCAAGGTAAATATCTATCATCAATCTAAACTAGCAACTCAGGGGAACAGTCAAGTCTATGAAAGCCAAATTTGAGGTAAAAATAGCATCCAGGACAAGGAAAATCACAAGGCTTTCTTCAGTTATGTCCATAACTTCAAAGGCAGTATGCAGCAACGTGCTGAAAAAGTTGTAAATGGATTCACCTATACTGAGCCAGATTCATTAGTAATTCTGCAGACTGACAAATTAACTCCACTCTTACTCCCCTGATACCACTCAGAAAGTACTCTCAACCATAACTCCACTAACTATCCCTAGGGAACAAGTCCTTAATGCACTCTTTAAGGCCAAGAGCACTACATCAGTAGGCTCTGATAATTTATTTTGTTTATTTTATTTGACATTTGTTCAATGAGAAAGTCCAACTGGGTATGAACCCATTTTCAGCAGAGGCCCAGGGAGAAAAGCTTCAGAGACAATTAGCAAAATTATATGGATACATTAATTACAAAAAGTTGTTGCCCAACAAAGTAGAACAATTTTTGAATAACCTGAAAATAACAATAATGCTAGAGCACAATTTATACAAACATAGTTCAGGCACTTTTACAGTAGATACAGGCATATGTTTCTTAAGGAGGGTATATCCATGAGACAAATGGACTTTTGGATTATATGAATCAGATGGAAAATGCTGTAAGATAGGAGACTGAGAATTATTATAGTGTGACTACTTTGTAGCTCATGTAGAACAGGGATGAAAGAGGAGAGGGGAGGGATTATAGAGAAGGGAGGAAGGGAGATAGGAGGTTAGGTAAAAGAGTGATGTGTGGGTGTGTATATATATATATATATATATATATATATATATATATATATATATATATAGAAGAAGCAAGAGGAAAAATATTTGGAGAAAGTCTAGTGATGGGAATATGTGGACAAAGAGAAGGAAATGTGTTAAGTAATAAGGAATTAGAGTAGTAAGTTAGGGGTTAGGTAGATTGATAGAGTGTAATGGAAGGTGTGTTAAATAGAGTGAAAGGGGAGAGTGAGAAAGGAGTGACAGAGTTTATGGTGGTGGGCGAGGAGGTAGAGTAGTAAAAGAAAAATTAAAAAGTTACATGTGTTGGTAAGTAAGTGAAAGGATGTTGGGTGGGAAGTTAATGACAAGAAGAATGTTTCTTATCCAGCGTTAGAGCATGGGCAGAGCCAGTCATTAAAAAGGTGATTTTTTTTTTCAAAATGGAGTGGTTAATTGTAGTTATAATAGGTTGGAGGATAATGTTCCAAATTTTGGAGACATAGTAAGAGTTGAGAGTGTCCCCAGCTCTGTTGCAGGATTTGGCTGTTTGTAGTAGAGATTTATAAGAGGAATGAAGAACCCAATTATTAGTCTCGGGTAGGAGTAGATTTTGTAGAGCAGTGGATTTTTTGGTTGGTGAATCAGTCTGTAGGCAGTGAGGATCTGGTTATAGATTAAGTAGTGGGGCAGTTCTAACCATTTGAGTTGTAGAGCAGCACAACGGTGGAAACTATGTGGGGAATTTGTAGCAAACTTGGCTATGTTGTTGTGACATGCTTCTAGTTTTGCCAAATCTATTTTCTTTAGGTTGATAAAAATAGGGGAGGCATACAGCAGAGTAGAGAAAAGGTGAGTTCTGGCAATTGCCTGCCTTGTGGTGTTAGTGAAAAAGGGTTTAGGTCTGAATAGAGGTCCTAATTTTATATATGTCTTTTTGATAGTATGAGATAGATATTTATCAAATTTCAGATTATTGTCAGTTAGAACACCTAGGAGTTTCATTTGGGATACTGTAGTTGTTATGGTATTGTTGGAAGAATAGATTTGAAATGAAGATGGAGAATCCATGGATTTATTGGGAAGAAAGAGCATACGTTTAGTTTTACTTGGGATTAAGAATTAATTGAAAATTTGACAGCCAGGATTCCACAGAAGAGAAAGACTGTTGTGTTGTCTCTTCTAGTTGTTGTATGGTGAGAGTAGCACAGATGAGTGCAGAGTCATCAGAGTACTGAATGTCAGAGGCTAGGTGGTTACAGTGTGAAGTTTATTGGCAAAAATACTGAACAGAAGAGGACCTAGAATTGAGGCCTGGTGGACACCCATGGTGACAGGTAAAAGAGAAGAGAGATCTTGATGCCATTTTACAGCTTGTTCTTAACCAGTAAGGTAGCTTTGGAAACATGTTAGAGTAGAGTGACTGACTTTTAAGTTGGATAGTTCAGTGAGGTATTTATGGAAGGAGGAGGTATCAAAAGCTTTGGACAGATCCAGGAAGATGAAAGATACTATTTTACTTTAATTTCTGTATTGGTTGATAGTATTTGTAAAACTTAAAAGGGCATTTGTGGTACTATGATTGGGGTGGAAACCACACTCTGTATTAGATAAGAGATTTTTAAATAAGAGGTATTTCATGAGTTGGATGTGTATGCATTTTTCTAGTACTTTGGTTGGGGGAGATAAAATAGCTATAGGTCTGTAATTGGAGAGTTCAGTAGAGTTCCCTCCTTATGTAGTGGGATGATGTAAGATATTTTCCAGAATATTGGAATGTGGTGATCAGAGATAGATCTGTTAATCCGAATGGAAATAGGATAAGGGATGGCCTCAGCTGCTAGTTTTAAGATATTCTGAAGGTAAGTTGTCAGCTGCTAGGGTTTTAGGTTTTGGTTTGCTGAGCAATTTTTTTGTAATATTGGTTTGGATATGTTTGAAGGAAAAGGTAGCATTATCATTATTGGGTGTTACTGGGATAGTTAGTGGAGAATTGCTATTGTTCTTAAGAAAGAGATGGTACAGAATTAGTAAAGTGGGAGTTGAACTGTGTTGCGATACTATCTATATTGTTTGTGGTTGATGGGGTTGGTGTTGAAGGTTGACTGGGCTGTAGGAGTTTTTAACGACAAACCAGAATTTTTGTGGGTTATTATAGTGTTTTTGCTGAATTTCAGTGTAGTATTTTTTTGTCTTTTTGATTTGCAATTTGGCTTTGTTTCTAAGTTGTCGTTGGTGTTCTAGGTTGACCTGAGCTTTATTGATATGCCATTGTGCCCAGACTTTATCTCTTAGTTCGAGTAGTAGTTACTATCTTTTGTTAGCCAAGGAACATCATTTGATTTTACTCTTATAGTTTAACAAATGTAAAAATAAATAAAATAGTTCTGCATAGTGCTAGCTTGTTTAATGTTAAGGAATGTGGTATTAAAGTAATCTACAGCAGTATCTAGGGGTAATGATCTAAGTGGGGACCAGATACAGAATTGCAGTAAGGAGGTGAAAGTTTGAGTGTTAAAGTCTTTTTTATTATGAATTTGTTGATAGGGAGTGTTTCTGAGGGTATGAAGATATTGTCTAAGTAGGTAGGTAGGGAGGTGGTCACTGATGCTGTCAGGGAGGCAGCTCAAGCGATAAGCGTAAGCTGGTTTGTTAGCTAAGATCCAGTCTTGAATAGATTATCTCTTAGTGGCTTTGTCTACTTTGATTGCAAATTGTATTGCCTGGGTGAAGCTGTGGAGATTAATGAAATTCATGGGGTTTTCTGAGTTGAAGGAAAACCAATCAGTGTTAAAGTCTCCAAATATGATGATTTCCTGAGGAAACCTCAGAGATGTCCACTGGAGCATTTCTTCAGTTAAGGCAAGGTTATTACCAGGAGTAATATAAGTACCTATAATAGTTAGGTATTTATTGGAATTTATTTAAAGTTTGTTAAATAGTATCTCAGTGTTATTGAATTCTGGGATGTTTGGCTCTAGAAGCTGTACTTTGAGATTGTTTTTTATAAACAATGGCTATCCTGCCTCCGTTTTGTCTTTTTCTATCTAGACTATGTATGTTATAACTTGGAGGGAGAATGTCATTGTTATTTATATCTGGTTTCAGATAGGTGTTTGTTAGTACAGTGATGTTGGGGGAGCAGCATGAAAGACTGACATGGAGCTCATGTATCTTATTAACAATGTTTCTGAGATTCATGTTAAAGAGTAGTAGGTTTGTACATTTAGGAGAGATATTTAATATACTGTGGGGCTGTAACATAGTGGTGTTGAGGGGTATCTATAGATCAGTTTTGGGATCAAGGTTCAGGTGAATGTCACCACTGAGTTTGAGATGTGATTCTAAATATAAGATTATATGATTTTGAGAATTTTGTTATCAGTTTATTATACCTGAGAGAAATGTGGGATGTAGAATACTGATGTGAATACCTATACATAAAATGTTGTGTGTAGGTAGTACTATAAAGATCTGGTGCTATCTTTTAAGTTTATGGGTTTTGTGTGTAGTGGGTGAGGGAATGATATGGTATGGGAGGAGAAAGTGCTGGATAGCTGACAATGGAAGATGTTAGATGAGTGGCTAGAGAAAGGAGTATGCGGATGAATGTTATTCTTATAACATTTTTGAAGCTTGGGATAGTGGCAATGTAGCACTAAAATTAGATATGGGAAGAGCAGTATCTGGGGTAAGTGTGTTGAGATATTGAATTTATTATAGGAGAAAAGTGAAGTGATGTGTGGTGGGTGGTAACAGATTAATGGATAAGGAGTAAGAAGATGGGGATAGGTATGTGGTGTATGAGTGAGCAGATATGGGGTGGGTTTAGTGTGGGTGTTGATTATGTGGTGGTGTTTGTGATTGGATGTTAGTAATTAGTGGGTGTGGTTAGTTTTAAATAAGTTTAGATGTACTGGGGTGGGTGGTAATTGGGGGACGGGTAGGGGAGCAGAGTGAGCCCAAGCGAAGTGAGGGTGAACGAAGCAGGCAGAACCTGGCAGCTAACAGACCAAGCAGAGACAGACAAGCTGCAAAAAATCTATCAGTAAAGCAAAGACAGCAGGTCTTTCCAGGATGCCTCCTTAATACCATGAAACATGAGCTATCAGAAACACTAGAATCACTATTTAACAGTAGACTCAAGACAGGCTTGGTGTCAAGAGAATAGACAACTGCAACTGTCATCACTGTGCACAAAGGTGGGCCATATATGCACCCGAGTAACTACAGACTGATAAGTCTGACTAGTCTGAAGTGCAAAGCCATGGAAAGAATTATCATGGAACTAATAAACAGTGACATAGGAAACCTTCAGATGGACTTCTTTAAGAAAATTACCAAAACAATGGATGGGGGAAAATCAGTGCATAATGCCTTCCTTGACCTATCTAATGTTCAACACAACACCTCATTCAAGAATTGTTGACAAACTCACAAAATTAAATGTAAACCCTATGCCATTCAATAGATTCCCAGTTTGCTCACAGATAGGACTCAAGAAGTTAGGATAGGGGAGTCTATCTCCACAAAGAGGCCAGTCACTAGTGGAGTCACTCAAGACTCAGTGCTGGTGTTGCTCCTTTTTGACATATACTTCTCTGAAGTCAAGGATACCATCAAAGGTTGTTGGATGGCCAAGTTTGCAGATGATTGCAAACTGGCTGTTCTCATAGAATCCCCCAAAGACACAAATACACTTCAAGAAGGCCTGACACAGACAAATAACTTCTACCAGAATGCCAGAACCACATTCTAAAACCCACTACCAATGAAATGCATAATAGAATCCTTTATAGAATCATTTTGGATGAAAGGCTACTGCAGGGTCAAAAGACATAGTCTGAGACATATTTCTTGATTTATTTCTATGTATTTTTAGGTGCACAAGGGGTAGATGGTGGTGGTGGGGGCACTGTATTGAGTCCTTGAAGTCATGGGACAAACAACTAGCCAGATCAATACCAAATACACACACACAGAAACTACTACATTGCTAATACACCCCTTAGAGAAGACCCTGTGTTCAGGGATTTGGGAATGAATGTAGACAGTAACATGACCTTTGACCATCATGTGTCTACACTGGGAAGGAAATAATTTTATGTTGTGCAATTTATAAGCAAGGGTATTGCATCTAGGTCGAAGAAAGTCATTGCTCTTTTGTACTTGTCACTCATCAAACCAATCATTGAGTACAACACCCCTTTGGTATGTACCTGACTAGGAATATGCAGCAACTGGAGTATTCATGGATGTTCCTCACAAAAAGGAATGGAGAGCATAAATAACATGTCCTGCACAGACCACCTCAAATCCGTATTCCTGTACTTGGTATCCTACAGGCTGTTGAGAGGCAGTCTATGCTTGGCCTGCAAAGCATCCTCTGATCCCACTCTGATTGACCTGTTATGCAACTACAAAACAAATATCACCAGAAGTACCCAATCTAGAGACCTAAACCTCAACAACAACATAAATAGAACATGCTGGAGAGATAAGATATGGTTCTGATAGACTACCCTTTCTCTGGAATAGGCTTCCCGTTCATGTCAAGGAGAGTTCTTCCCTAACCCAAAATTCATGAGTAACTTGGAACAGTTGATGGGGAATAAGAAATGTACCCCTGGTCTGGCACCTATGAGTCTAATAGACAGAATTAGCATGTAATCACTTGACCACCCATGCCCAAGCCTACATATACTCCATAAAACAATTCTAAGGTATCAAAACCTACTAGATACATTTGTGAAGCAGGGCTAGGCTTAAAAAGCCTCCTCTCATTCACTGACCCGATAATCACCTATGAAGCTATGAACATATAATTCTTCTTATATGATAAGAGATGCAGTCATACAAGACTAAATGTCATATTGTGGTTATCTTGACAGAATAGCAGGGGAAAATATCTTTATGGAGATATGAAGTAGCAACAGTAAGACAGGATTGACAGGGGGAACACTGCTGCTACCTAAGCACAATTGTTCTAGTTGAAGTACTTGTATGTAGATGAGTATGCCCCATGCCCCTTATTTGCTCTGGGGGTGCATGACATATGCTGGCACTACAGTGTAAGTAAAAATGTTCAACAAACACACTACCATACTGGCTGGCATATGGGTAGTAGCACCCTGCTACTCTTCCCCTGGCAGTCTACTAAAGCTAGGATTCCATCTGCCTGTCTGTGGGTGTGATGGACCAATGACCTGGCAGTACAGAGACTGCCTTTTAGACCCACAAACAGGACCCTTTCAGCCTCAGATGAGATACCCTTTTGTGTTTTATTTCCTCCCAGTGCCTTTTTTTATGAGTGATTGAATAGCGTATTGTGCTGTTTTACTTATTTATTTTTTTGGAAATGTATGTACTTGAGGTTTTACTTTACCTGCAGTGTAATATCTATATTGTTTATTTTAAGTTAATTATTGGTTTCTGTGGGTTTTACCCCCTGTAATGTGTTTTATGGCCATTGGTGAATGATTATCTATATTAAGATAATATAGTACAGTACCTCTTATTGCCTCATACTTCCAGAGCCACAAGTCAATCATTTCTGTTTTTTACATTGATTAAAAGCTTCATTTGAAACTTCTGAGAAGAAAGCTTTCTGTTTTTTAGTTATTTTCATCTGGAGCTATAATTATTTGAGGTGACTGAGTAGGTTTACAGCATTTTAAATACTTTTCCTTTCAATCACAATTTGGTACCATTTTGTATGTTAAACACTTCTGACAGGAATTTTTCATAAATTTAAACCTTATTCCTTGTCTAAGGTGGTTTTGTCATGTTTCTGATCATTACGGGCTGAAACTAGTCTTTGTTTATTAAAACTGGGGGACTTTTGTGTCATGTGTTTTGTGCTGTGAACTGTTTGACTGAAATTACTGCCATTATACTCAGTGCAGTATTCAGATTAGTGACTCTACAGAAATAGACTTCAGATTGCTATTTTCAGGGAGAATGGTGTTTTTCCCTAGTTTTTTTACTGAGCTGACTGTGCAGCCAGTGTTTGGTATTGATCTGGCTAGTTTTTTGTCCCTGACTTGAAAAACTCAGTACAGTGCCTCGCACCACCACCATCTACCCCCTGTATGCCTAAAAAAATTAGAAATAAATCAAGAAATATGTCTCAGGCTATGGATTTTGACTCTGCAGTAGCCTTGAGAAGGCTATCAGAATACTCACCTTCTTTTGCCTCCAGGTTGCTTGGTGTGGTGCTAATATCATACCTGTGTATGACATGAGGGTCAGAGACATCCTCTGGACTGTACCATTGGCTTGCTCAGCTATGGGAGAACCAAACTCTTTGGGCGCAGGGGAAGTTAGGGATGCAGAATCTGTTGCCAGTGTTGATAGTTTTCCCCGAGGAATTTTCTCAGTAGTGTAGTGCATGCAAAGCTGAGACAGAAGACCCACCACACTGTAGGGCAAAAGTCTCTTTGTTTTCACCTGAGCTGGTAGCTGTGGCTATATGCATTGTTCAAGCAGTTTGTTATGGCATACAGACCCACATTATGAGTAATTCTGGTGCTCCCACCCCCATTCAACCACCCAAAGATCCTGATTTTAAAGGGGATCTTGAATCTGAGGTTTTGGAAGTGTCAGAGTCTGATTAGCTAATTTTTCTTGAGGACAAACAGGTTAAGAAACCCAAAGAGATGTTTTATTTTTCACAAATACAGGTTGCATTTAGGGATGCATTCAAATGGGAGCAATCATCTGCTGTCCCCCAGCGATCATTTGGATGATGACACCTTGAACATGCCAGTCTTTCCTCCATTGATCCCAGTGATGAAGGATGTTTTTAAGGAAGCTTGCAGTTCTTCTCTGCTGAATGAGTCTCTATCTAAAAAAGTACTTAAGAAATTCAGTGTTTGTGTGGGCATGCCTGGTCTCAAAGCTCTCTTGTCTGTGGTCCCAGCTTCTTTTGTCCTTAGTGAAACTCTTCCAATCTTCATCAAACCCAGTCCCTTCAAATAAACTAAACAAGTGGATAGAATCACAGGGAAAAAGCCTACACAGTCCAGCACTCTAGTTTTTAAACTGTTTAACTCATTCACACCAGTGGAGCTCAGGAAATTTGCACTATAACTTCCAAAGGGCGGAATCTAAGCCTTTTGACAGAATCAAAGTATGTCCTCACATTTCAAACAAATGTTCATATCTCTGGAACCATAGGGGTTATGAAAGAAGCATAAATGGCAAACTCTTCAGCACAAATTATTTTTATAGTCATAGGATTCTTTAGGTTCTAGGTCTTAAACTGAATTTTATAAGTCACAGTAAACGCAGTAACTATTACATTTGTAATATTTTGTAAACAACTTACACTATCTCAGCAACCACTCAAGTTACACACATGATGTCAGCAACATTGTATTCATCTAGCTGAGAGCTTTCATGTGAGGCTAAGGAGATCTGGTTGTGTTACATGGTTTTTGAGATACTTAGCAAAATGTGAAAATTATATCAATATAAATTAATATCATAAAAACAACAGTTAATATCTATTTACCTGCATTAGACAGATGTTAAATATTAATGCAGTTGAGTTTGCCACTGCATGAGCTTTAAGATTAAATATTTTAAAATCTTGTACATAGCATAGTATTGGAATTATTGTTGCAAATATGAACAAGCAATATTTGACTTCCTGAGATGACAGTAAGAATTAACTGCAGATGTACCTGGAGGTGTCACTCGGATGTAATGAGTTAACTACCAGTGATTTATGTGGAAGTTTGAGCTGAGGTGTATGTGTAGTTTGGATATGTTTGTTGCATCATTACCTACAGATCAAAAGGTCTTTGTCAAAGATATTGTTTCTATGCCTTAAAGAGTGCCCTGGATGGGGACTGATACTGTTTCTAGAAATGTATCAACTTTGGTGGTGATAAGGAAATATGCCTGAATGCACAACCAAAACTTTTTTGATGAGTTAAAAATTAGTTGATGAATGCTCTATTTGATTCTGATTGTGTATTTGACACATCAGCTAATCAGAACCTTAAACAATGGGATGACAGAGGTATGATGCAAGGGATGTGGAAAATGCTCTGTATTTCCAAGTTTCCTTCCAATAAGTAGGATATGTTTCAATGGCCCAACAAACAGAAGTCTCATCCAAACAAAAAACAAGGCTCCAAAAGGAAATGGCAGGATAAGAACTCTTTCAAACTGAATAATAGTGGCTCCTTTCCCAAAAAGGATAACCCCCTTCTAATATATAACTATGCAGAGGTACAGCACCTGTCTTTCTAAAGTCCCCCTCTGAGTACACCATATCGAAAGCTAGTTTTCAACAAGGCAGCCTGGCTGTAATTGGTTTCTGACAAATAGGCACTCAGAGATATTACTGTTTTCTGGCAAATGGCCATTCAATATCACTTTTTAAACACCTTTATTAAATTATCACTTAAGACATAGGCAAACATACACTAACAGAAAAGAAAACAAACTATTAACATTTGTTTTCCATTTACGTACATTATACATCACCTATATTTTCTTTCTTTGTAACTGTCATGAGTCCAACTTTACATCATCATCTTCCTTTGGCTGTTCCCATTAGGGGTCACCACAGCGGATCATCTGTTTCCATTTCTTCTTGTCCTCTGCATCATGCTCTTTCACACCAACCGCCTGCATGTCCTCTCTCACCACATCCATAATCCTTATCTTAGACCTTCCTCTTTTCCTCTTACCTGGCAGCTCCATCCTTAGCATCCTTTTCCCAATATACCCAGCATCCCTCCTCAGCACATGTCCAAACCAACGCAATCTTGCCTCTCTTGCTTTGTCTCCAAACTGTCCAACCTGAGCTGACCCTCTAATATACTGATTCCTGATCCTGTCCATCCTAGTCTTTAAATGTGCCACATCCAGCTCTGACTCCTGCCTTTTTGTCAATGCCACCATCTCCAACCCATATAACTTTGCTGGTCTCACTACCCTCTTGTAGACCTTCCCTTTCACTCTTACTGGTACCAGTCTGTCACAAATCACTCCTGACACTCTTCTCCACCCATTCCACCCTGCCTGTACTCTCTTCTTCACCTCTCTTCCACACTCACCATTACTATGAACTGTTGATCCCAAGTACTTAAAGTCATCCACCTTTACCAACTCTACTCCCTGCATCCTCACCATTCCTCTACCCTCCCTCACATTTACACACATATATTCTGTTTTAGCCCCACTGACCTTCATTCCTCTCCTCTCTAAAGCATATCTCCACCTCTCCAGGGTCTCCTCAACCTGGTCCCTACTCTCACTACATATCACAATGTCATCTGCAAACATCATAGTCCACGGGGCCTCCTGTCTGATCTCATCTGTCAACCTGTCCATCACCACTGTAAATAAGAAAGGGCTCAGAGCTGATCCTTGATGTAATCCCACCTCCACCTTAAACGTATCTGTCACTCCCATTGCAATCCTCACCAATGTCACACTACCCTCATACATATCCTGTACCACTCTTACATACTTCTCTGCCACTCCCGACTTCCTCATACAATATCACAACTCCTTTCTAGGCACCCACCTTTGAGTCCAACTTTACAACTTTACATAAATTGCTGAATTCCTGCTTTCCCTTAAACCTCTCTTTCCCTTCTTCCTGAACATATTCTGCATGTATTTTTTCCACAATTTCAATTTATTCTGTGTACTTTGCTCTTTCCCTCTTTCAGTTCTTTTAATTCTTTTATAATATTCAATACTTCAGGTACAGTTGGTTTAGACTTTCATTTCCATTATCTAGTAATTACTTGGTTGGCAGCCAACAGAATTAAACTTAATAAGGCCTTATTATGTCTAGGCAATTCAGATCCTGCGTCCCAGCTCAAAAAAATAATTTCCTTAGTTACAGCCATTTGTTCACCCAACATATCTGATAGAGTATGCTGAAGGGATTTTTTAACACCTGCCATCTCATTACATTCCCAAAACATATGTTCTCGTTTACTTCTTTCTTCCCTATCACACCAACAACATTTGATATCTACCAGAGGAAAAATTAGTTGAAGTCTCCTTGAGGAATAAAAATATGCAAACACTTCCAAGCAAAGATCCTAAACATTCTGGACTTTGTTGCATATGTGGGAACCATACATATTTCCTTCCATTTTTCTCTTGTAAATTGCTTTTCCCTTCTCTCTCTTCCTAGTCTTTTCTGACCTTCTCATAGGTTCATAGATGTTCATCGTCTTTCACTTTTGCAGTCATTACACTTGGGTTATCCTGCTGGCAGGCTACCCAGTCAGCCAGAGTTCCAAAGTCTAGGTCCAGCGTCGGTTGCTGTCGCCTCTTCCCCGACGTCAGTGCACCAGGGGTATAAAAGATGCAACCAACGCCATTTTCTTCAGTCTTTCTTGCTGCACGGTGCCCGAAGCAAAAGCAGTTCACAAGTGCCATTCTGCCGACTCCTGAGATTTTCGAAATCGAGTTTCAGAACCGAAGTCTTCAATAAAGCTAAGTACCCCGTTGTGGAAACGTTTTCTTGCTCCAGACCAATGTCAGTAAAAGTTAACAATTGTATTTCTTGTGGGAAGCAAGTACCTCATAAGGACTTTCACTCTTACTGTATTCCTTGCCTAGGCCCTGACCACGACGTTACTAGTTGTTGGTTTTGTGCTAGATTCAACAAATGCACTATTAAGCGTTGGTTTGATTTTGCTTTACATTACTTTGACCGAAGGTTTAACTACATAATGCCGTCAGAACAACCGACGACCGGAATTCATAAAAAATGCAAAGACAAGGAAAGGGACAGGCATTCGAGGTCCAAAACCGACGACGAAGCCTCTTCTAGGCCAGTCGCCGCTTCGCCGGTTCTCAGTGAGGTGCTTTCGCAGCCCCTGACACCCGCTACCTCAGAGCCACAGGCCTTATCCGACTCCCACATGGAGACACCTAGGCCTCTGGAAACTCAAGGTATTGGGCCTGCGGAAACTATTCCCTCAGATGGGTCCGAAGCCACTGAGCAGGCATCGGCTTCTGAGGGTGTTTTCAGACCTTCACAGCTTACTATTAAGTCCACTACAGCAGCCAAGGCAAAGTCACAAACACCATTAAAGACAAGGAAACAAGTACAGCATTCTCCTAGACAGTCATCCATGCCAAAGAAACAGATGCTTAAAATGTCTGAAGACTTATTTACCTTCATCAGGGGTTCCCATCCCCCTCCTGATAAAAGGCCTAGGCAAGATTCTGACTATGATTCCTCTGACCAGGTTTCTATTTCCTCTGATTCCTCTTCAGATCAGGGATATTCTCTCCCTCCCTATGAGGACTCTGATGCAGAAGAATCTATACATTCAGCTACTCCATCTGAGGATTATTCTTTTGCGGAAACCCTGCACACCATGAGGGAGCATTTCCATTGGGAGAGCCAGGATTATTCAGAATCCAAGAAAAGGCTCAGATACTTTCTTTTATTGCCTCAGCACAGGCCCCTGGCTATCCCCCTGTGCTTGATATTGTTGATGATGTTTTCTCTGAATCCAGTCTGTCTCCTGATTCTTTACCCCCTGTACCAGTCAAGCCAGACAGGTACTACAGTGTCCCTGACTCTCATAAATTTCTTTATAAAAACCCTGCTGCTGACGCAGAAACAATTTCTTAGGGTCCCAAAGGGCTTAAGGCTTCCACTGCAAAAAACCCTGTCCCCTCTGATAGGGATTCTAGAGCTCTGGATAGATGGGGGGAAAAAGTTTACACTTCTGCTACTTTAGCAGTTTCACATGCTTAAATATCAACAGTACCTCATGTCTTTGTTAAAACAGAAAATGCTTACAAACTCAGAAAGTCCTGACAGTAAGGAAATTCAGGATTTATTACATGCAGCTGAACAAGTGGGAAAGCATACTCTGCAATGTGGTTTTGATTCATTAGAGGCTTCTTGTAGAGCCGCAGTTACAGGCTCTGTCATCAGAAGGCATGCATGGTTGAAAGAACAAAGTTTACCTGAACAATGTTAAAGTAAAATTATTGGATGCTCCACTACAGCATGATACTTTGTTTGGCGTTAAGGCAGAAGAGGTATTAAAGAAAATGGAGGATAAAGCAAAATCAGTGCAGACAGTAAAGGATTTCTTACAGGTACAACCACCTAGGTTTAGCAGAAACTGGCCTTCAAAAAATTGGTCCTTTCCGGTGTCAGACAGGCCACAAAGAGGCAGATACAGATGCCCAAGAGGCAGATCTCAGTCCCAAGGCTCCTACAGACCTAAACTTAACTTTTGGCAGCACCCCTAGAGGGAAAGCTAGCACTTTTCTCACAAAATAGGCACATAATCACCCAGGACAAATGGGTACTGAATATTGTTTCTCAGGGTTACAGGTTCCACTTTTACACCCTTCCAAATCAAAAGGTATGCCGGACCTGCCACAAAACCAATGGGCAGAGGCACAAAAGCAAATTGCTGCTCTCATGGACATGGGAGCTATTCAAAGAGTACCACAGCAAGAACAGGGACAAGGATTTTATTCAAGACTTTTCCTAGTACCCAGAAAGGACAAAGCCTGGAGACCAATGCTGGACTTGTCAATCCTAAATACTTTCCTGGATGTTCCAAAATTCAAAATGTTAACACTGCAGCAACTTCTACCCATGCTGGGCAAGAAGGCTTGGTTAGTTACTTTGGACCTCAAGGAGGCATACCTGCATGTTCCAATCAGACAATCTTGCAGGAGATACCTCAGATTCATAGCTGGCTCAATGCATTTTCAATTCTCTGCACTGCCCTTTGGCTTATCTACTGCACCCAGGGTCTTCACAAAATGCCTATCACCAGTAATTGCATTTTGCAGACAAAGAGGAATTCAAATATACCCCTACTTGGGCGACTGCCTTATTCAAGCAGAGAGCAAGGACATTCTTCTAAAACATCTGGCGTTTGTAAAAAGATTACTAATTTGCCTAGGGTACACAGTAAACAAAAGGAAATCAAAACTAGTGCCCTCTCAAGAGATAATATTCCTGGGTGCAAGCTTAAATACAACTACCCAGATGACTTATCTCACGCCAGACAAGCAAAGGCAACTGACTCATTACTTTCAAATGATGGCAACAAAGACTCACCTCCCGGCAAGAAAAATTCTACAGGCTTTGGGCTTCATAGCATCCTGTATTCTACTAATTCCATATGCAAGACTGCATATAAGGAAACTACAGTGGTATCTAAAAAGTGTTTGGACTCAACATTGCCACAGCCTGGAAACAATAGTACCTTTAATTCCCTGCTTACAACTGGAGTTTCGATGGTGGTCCAGGGCCTGCCACCACAACAAGGGACAGCCTTTCACCTTACCCACAGCCAGGCAGACAATAACAATGGATGCATCGGATTATACCTGGGGGGCACACATAGCAGGAAAATGTATTCAGGACACGTGGCCCAAGGAACAAATGCATCGTCACATAAATCAAAAAGAGATGCTAACTGTACAGAATGCCCTGACAGCTTTCAAGGACCTACTACATCCAGGACAACTATTACCAAAGATGGACAATACCACAGTTATGTGGTACATAAACAAGCAAGGGGGCACCCATTCCTACTCCCTCTACAGGCAAGCCATGACTTTGTGGAACACAGCACTGACCTTTCAAGTACATCTGTAGGCACAATTCCTGCCAGGAATGAAAAATACACTGGCAGATGAACTAAGCAGAAATCTCATGGATCCTCACAAATGGAAACTAAATCCACAGGTCTTCAGAATGTAACAAGGAAATGGGGACGCCCAGACATAGATCTTTTTGCCTCCCCTCACAACTGCCAGCTACAGAAGTTCTGCACAAGAACTTATCACTCACAAGCATGGACAGTGGATGCTCTATCATTCAGCTGGAAAACCCTGACAGTTTATGCCTTCCCTCCACTGCCTCTTCTTCCCAAGTTGCTCCTAAAAGTCAGACAAGAGAGGCCAAAAATTATCCTGATTGCCCCAGACTGGCCACGCTAGCACTGGTACCCAATCCTAAAGAGCTTGTCCCAAGGCCCAGCCTGGCCTTTACCTCAAATTCCTCATCTTCTGACTCAATAAAACAATCAGATTCTGCACAGTCAACACAGAACCTTAAATCTGGCTGCATGGCAGATAATATAGTCACTCAGACCACACCTCTCTCTAAAGCTGTTATGGATGTCATTTTAGAAGCCAGGAGGCCCAGCACTAGGAAATCTTATGCAGAAAAATGGATTCTGTGCTTGGAACCAGGCACAAGGGCTCAAACCACTTGTTCCAAATATACCTCAGATTTTACAATACCTAACTGAGATGCTGGATAAAGGCCTATCCTTCTCATCTATTAAGATCCATGCCTCTGCCATTTCAGCTCATTACAATATGGAAGACTGCAGTGGTGGTGCTGCGGTAGCGTTGTCGCCTCCCAGTTAGACATTGCTTGTTCGATTCTCAGTTAGAGCGTCTTCTGTGTGGCGACATGCATGAATGGGTGTTCCTTTGTTGAAGGTTGTGCGTTAGGCCCGGCAAGCCAGCACGCAAAACTCTACTGCTAATCATTAGCAGACCGGAGTTCCGCCATGGCAACCCCTAACCGGGAAAAGCCGAAAGACAATACGGAACCTCCTATTTTTTCACATCCACTACTAAGACAGTACCTCAGAGGGGCAAAAAACATAAGACCCCCCAAGGAGAGCACCAATACCTACTTGGACCTCAATTTTGTTTTAGAAAAGCTCACACTGCCTCCTTTTGAGCCAGCCAACACAGCTGATATAAAATTCTTATCATGGAAAACTGCTCTGCTCCTAGCAATAACTTCAGCAAGAAGAGTCTCAGAGTTACAGGCATTAATGGCAGTGGAACCTTTCATCATTTTTCACCAGGACAGGGTCTGTCTAAGGACAAACCCAACATTTATGCCAAAGGTGGTTTCCAGTGTGGCTCTTAACCAAACCATTCATTTGCCAACATTCTATCCAAATCCCAGAATAAAGGGGAGAGACTTCTGCACACTTTGGACATACACAGACAACTATGATTCTACTTGGACAAAACAAAAGCTTTCAGAAAAACTGAACAACTGTTTGTAGCTTATGCTGCAGGATCACAAGGAAAACCTATCTCAAAGCAGACTATTTCAAAATGGATAGGACACTGCATTCATTTCTGCTATTCACAACATGGCAAGCCAGTGCCTAAGGGCATTAGGTCACATTCAATCAGAGCAGCAGCCACTTCAGCAGCCTTCCCCAGAGGAGTACCAACCAAAGACATTTTAGAGGCTGCAACCTGGAGTTCAGTGCACACTTTCACCAAGCACTACCACTTACCTCTCTACTCTAAATCCAGAGCAGGCTTTGCCACTGCAGTTCTGCAGGGCCTGGTAGCCTCTCCTAATCCTATTTAGGCCCAGCCACCCAACCTCAGCTTTGGGATTCAACCCAAGTGTAATGACTGCAACAGTGAAACACAATGAACATAGTACAGTTGTGTACCTACCATAAATGTAGATGTTTGAGTGTATTCACTGTTACAGTCCAGGTTACCCACCCACCATCCCCCTTTTCATTGCTGGGACTTTTCTGTACTTCTCAACTCTATACAACCTATGTGGTGTATTTGCTTGTAGATGAAGGAATGTTTATTTTAGTACATGCATGCTTTTTGGCATAATTGTTTTTCAGCCTTCCTATTTGGGGGCACCTGACATCTGGGGCAAGAAAAACTGAAGAAAATGGCATTGGTTGCATCTTTTATACCCGTGGCGTACTGACGTCGGGGAAGAGGCGACAGCAACCGACGCCGGACCTAGACTTTGGAACTCTGGCCGACTGCGGGTAGCCTGCCAGCAGGATAACCCAAGTGTAATGACTGCAACAGTGAATACACTCGAACATCTATATTTATGGTAGGTACACAGCTGTACTGTTCATAGGTTGGTACTAGGCTATCGGCCCTAGGGCCTATGCAAGCCTAGCCATAACAATTCCCTGGATATTTCTTCCCACAATATTTACTTCTCCAGGCCCCGTTCTAGCAGGGCAACTGACATGATCCCCGGAGTGAATTTCCTATCTCCCATCCAATCATCAAGGTTCCTTTTGAAGAGGGCCAATGAGGTGCTCTGCTTGATATGTATGGGCAGTCTATTCCAGAGTATGGGGAGTCTCTGGGTCAGGAACCTATCCCTCCAGCATGTTTTGTTCATTGTGATGACAAGGTTTAGATCCCTGTAGCGTGTGTCTCTGAGGGATTGGGATTTCTTTAAGTGGAGCATGTCCAACAGCTCAGGGTTTGACATGGCCTTGTATGTTAAGCAGAGATTGCCTCTGAGTAGACGATATGCCACAGAGTATAGCTGGAGTTTTTTTAGACGGTCAGTATATGGAATCTGCTTTAGTCCTGTGATTCTTTTAGTGAGGTATTTCTGTGGCCTATCCACCTGTTGCAGATGTCTTGTGAGGTACATACCAAACAAGGCATTATACTCTATAATGGGTCTAATGAGGGATGAGTACAGTGGGACAATGACCTCCTTTTTTCTGGATGAAAGCCCTTAGTGATGAGATGTGCCACATAGAAGGATTTCCTGACTGTTATGGCAATGTGGTTATTGAAAGTGAGACCACTGTCCACCTGTGTCCCTAAGTCTCTCATCACACTTTCGATGTTTACTGTCCTGCCACCTATGTGGTAATTCATGGGTACATGTTTTTTTCCAAAGGGGATAGCTATACATTTTTTGGCATTAAGCTTGAGCCCATGGCTCTGGCACCAAGCATCTGTTTCTGTACGGCCCTTTTGTAGAATATTCACATCATTTGGGGATTCAATAATGGCTCCCAGTTTGCAGTCATCTGCAAACTTTGTTAGCCAGAGTCCCTTTGTCTTGGTCTGTACTTCAGAGAAGTAGATGCCAAACAAGAGTGGTCCCAGGCCTGAACCCTGAGGTACCCCACTTGTCACTTGTCTGGAGCTTGGATTTGGAGTTGGCTACGTTTACTGTCTGGGTTCTGTCAGTAAGCCAGTTAGCAACCCATTGAGTGACGTAGGGATTTATGCCCAGCTTAGCAGGTTTATCTATGATTCCAGAGTGGGGGATGGTGTCAAAGGCCTTGGCGAGTCCAGATAGGCTGTGTGGACTGCCTTACCCTTGTCCACAGCTCTGGAGACTGATTCAAAGAAGTCAATCAGATTCAGGAGACAAGATCAGCCCTTCACAAACCCAAACTGGGTGGGGTCCAGTGTTTGAAAATTGCCAATGTCTTTGTTTATAAGTTCCATGATAATGCGTTCCATGCCCTTGCAAGTCAGGCTTGTCAGACTGATGGGACGGTAGTTCCCGGGATCCAAGGTGGATTCTCCCTTGTGGAGCGGGATAACTGTAGCTGTGCACCACTCCTGATTGGTTCTTATAGTTATGATGCAGTTGTTTATATGACCTGCTAATTATCCCTTTTTAACATCAGCATCTGTTTTAGATTCAAATAGAAACTGCATCAGATCAGGCCTTTCACTCAAGATTCCCCTATTTATTTCTGTTTGCTTATAGTCTAATATCAATCCCTGGTAGGGAAGGCAGTCATTAGCCTGTATTTCAAACATCTTCTTGGCCTCATTCCACTCTATTACCTTTCCCTCTGTAATTATTTACTCCCAATACATTGATTAATTTGCCAGTTTCTTCCTGTAAATTACAGCCCCATTTGCCTATTCTCTATTCCCCTACTTGCAGTCATCCCTATTGGCAAAATCTCCTTTCTCCATTCTTGTGCTGGCTTAGCTCATAGAATACTGTCTGCTAATTTTTGAAATTAATATTTTGCATGGTTGTTATTATCCTCCTTAAGGAATTGCATCCAATATCCCATTCTGTCTCTTTATCTCTTGAACTCGCCCTGCTTCATCATCATCCCTTTCTATTTTGAATTATAACCTTCTATTTGTAGTATGTATATGAGCCTTAAATGTGTAGCTCTATAATATCCCTTCAAATCAGGTAATTCTAAACCACCTTGTTCTATTGGAAGGACTAATTTATCCCACTTAACTCATGCTCTCTTCCCCTCCCAGATAAATTCCTTCAACCATTAATTAATTATTACCTACAACCTGTCCTCTGGTTGATAAAAAATATGCCCAACCCATATATAATACTAAAGGGAATAAAAATATTTTCACTGCTTGTATCTTACCAGCCATATCCATAAACAAGAGCTTTCAGTTTCTTAGTTTTTGTATTATCTTTTGTTTAATCCCTTCCTGCATATCATTAGATGCAATAATAGAAGTATTTTTAATCCACACTCCTAAATAATTCATCTTATTGCGTCCCCATAAATATGTGTATTGCTGAACCAGTTCATACATGGATATATAATTTATGGTTATTACCTTTGTTTTATCTTCATTAATTTTATAACCCAAAAATACTTGAAGCAGTCTCAGAATGTTCCACAACACTGAGATGTCCTTTTCTGGATTTTTGTCAGGTACAAAATAATATCATCTGCAAATAAAGCCAACTTTTCTTGAGTATCATGCCAATTATATCCTTGCATTTCTGAGTACTTTATTATTTTTTTGTCAATGGGTCTAAATATAAAGCAAATAACAAAGGTAAAAGAGAATGCTACTGCCTGATTCCTCTGTTCAAATAAATTTATCATAAAGGAACCCTCCCACTTTAATTCTTTCTTCTGATCCTTCATATATTGTCCTAATTAACCTTATTATCAGGAAATGCAAATGTTTTCATTGCACTATGGATAAAATTCCAGATTACTCTATTTAATGCTTTCTCTGCATCAAGACACACTGACAAAAGCTGTATTTTCTTAAATTCTTCTCTCCAGATCATCCTTGTTCTGTTAATGTCATCAAATGTGTACCTCCCCTGCACAAAACTACATTGATCCATATCTATCAATTCTAGTAACACCTTTGCCATTCTTTTAGATATTATAGATATAAACACTTTATAATCATGGTTTAAAATTTGATTTGATCTGATGGCTTTTTACCATTCTTAGATAAAATGGCCATGACATCCTTCCCTCCTTTTAAAATGCTGTTGAACAAAATCTTTCAGATCTTTATCATTTTCTTCCCTCCTAACTTACAAACTTTCCCAGGAATACTATCTGTTCCTGGAGACTTTCCTGAAGCTTGATTATCCATCACCATTTTTATCTCATCTCCTCCTATCTTAACCATTAGTTGTTTAGCCTCATCTACCTATAACCTTGGCATAATTACGTTTTCCGTAAATATTTCCATCTGTGCTCTTTCTTGATTTCCACATTTCTCTACTTTATACAAATTTTCATAAACTTTCCAAAATATCTCTAATATCTCTACAAGATCTCTGGTTATTTTTGCTTTATAGGCATCTTAAGTTTTGACAACAAGTCTTTTTACTTTCTGTTGCCTAATTCATTGTGCTAAAAGTTTTTGTGCTCCATAGTTATTATCAAAAAAAAAATAGTTGCTTAACAGCAGCCTTTGTAAAATGATGAATATTCTGATACTCTTATTTTCTCCTTAGCACTGTGCATTTCCTCCTCTTCTTGCTCTGTGAGATTCCTCTTATTCTGCAATGTTTAACTATTGCCAGCCCCTCTAAGTAATTAATTCCTATTACTTCTTAAACTGTATGTATTTCTCTTTTATTTCTACTTTATTTTTAAACTCCATTTTCATTTTATCCCACTCACTAGCTATAACTTCAGAAGATATTTATGTCCTCCTTAATAACTCTCAAATATTTTCCACTACTCATTCATTAAATTCCTCTCCTTTTAATGGGGAGGTGGGAAAACACCAGTGCCTCATTTTTACTTCATTACCCTGCATTTTTATCTTAGTTTTTTTATCAGAGTATGATCTGAAATAGTTATTGGATATGTGTTAAATCTTTCAATTAGATGCACATGTTCCTGTAAAATATAATTTCTATCTATATTAATACAACAGAAGGGATCGCTCGGAGTGAATGCTCCCGTGTATAAAGCCAAATAGAGATAGTAAAATGTTAAAACATAACACAGGAGCAAAACAATGAAGGAGTACGTCACCAAAATCCAAAGTTCCATATAATGAATAACTCCACAGCACTATCAGTTCGTAGCCACAAAACCAAAGCCAAAGCCTTTAAAATGTAGATTTATTGCAATTAGGTTAGCGTTTTCGCAAAAATAGCTTCATCAGACCTCTAAACACAGAATCTAGGTTAGTTTAAATATACTATTTGGCGGGAAACATAAGCTCTCTTAAAGTGATACATAGATGCATAAAATCCATTACTGTAAATAGGAAAGGAATAAAAACAAATGGTCAATCTAAAAATTAAATAAATATATATATGCACATTCTATATAAAGATCATGATACAGACTTCTTTAAATTCATTCCATTTATAAAACATAAAATATATCCAAAAACAAATAACCATAAGAACAATATGTATGCATATATAAAACATTAATCAGATGAATATATGTGTATTAAATAGCCTTTAAACATTTAAATATCAAGTTTGTAATTTCAACCTTCTCATTTTCAAGAAGGGATGTATCAGAACCTTACCATTGAGCCCAGGTGGCACGTCAGACCTAAATTTCATAATCCAGTTAGATTCCCTGGCTTCAGTATATGCTTTAACATCTCCCCCTCTAATATTCCTACATATGTTCTCAACTATTCTAAACTTGAATGAATGACCATTCCCATACTCAAGAACATGTTTTGCCAAAGCATTATGAACAGTGCCTATTCTGATGTGATACATGTGTTCACGCATCCTATCTCTAAGGCATCTATTTGTTTTTCCGATGTAGAATGCGGAACATGCCATACAGGAAGCTAGATACACAAGATCAATAGACATGCAATTACCATGGGCTCGGAAATGGTAGCTGACAGAACTGGTGGGATGTATAAAGATAGGATCTGTGTCAATGTATGAGCAAAAATTGCACTTGTTGCATGGCATAGTGTGTAGTGAACCTGTATATCCATCAATAAAAGAGGGTTTGGGATAACATAGTAACCTTCTAAGGTTCATCTTATTCCTATAAATAAATCTGGGTCTCTCACCAATTGCTTCTGTCACCATAGGATCGACTGATAAAATGTGCCAATGTGATGTTATAATATCTTTGATGGATCCAACATCACTAGTGTAAGATAGGGAGAAAATAGGAAATTCCATTCTCCCATTAGTCCTATCACTCATATCTTCTGAGGTATTAGAATTCACATCCATGACAAGAGAATTCATCTGCTCAGAGGCAGAAAAATATGGTGCAGCTATATCTGCCCTTGACTCAATGATATATGTTATTTCCATAGTTAGATCAGATTCAGCATAACTACGTGCCCTAAATCTATCTCCCAATTCCTCTAGTGCTGTATAGCATTGAGAGTCAATCAGTGTATATCTCGAAACACGCATTGCTTGCCCTCGGACTATGTTCCTATATACATAGCCAGGGTGCATGCTGTGACGATGTAACATAGTGTTTCTATGACAGGGTTTCCGGTATATACCTGTATTAATCATTCCATTACTCAACTTTTCCACATAGATATCTAGAAATGGGATCTTATCTTCTGAATGCTCTACAGTGAACCAGAGAAAATCAGTGGTGGAGTTAATAACATCTACAAAAAAATTGAGTTCAGCTAGTGTACCTGTCCATAAAAAGAACAGGTAATCCACAAAACGTCTATAGAATGGGATGAATCTGATGTAAAAATCATTAAGGAACAAAGTTCCACTTTCCCATTCAGCCATGACCAGGTTGGCGTAGCTATTGGCACAAGAAGTGCCCATAGCCACGCCATCCCGCTGTAGATAGACCTGATCCATAAAGCAGAAAACATTTGATTCCAATATTACCTCTAATAATGTTAAAATGAGGTCAATCTCAGTATCCCTATAGCCTGACAGTCTCCTAAGGTGGCTACCAACCATATCTACACCCTCTGAATTAGGAATAATGGTAAAGAGGGACTGAACATCCATCGTAACAAATAAATAATTACCTACTGATGTATTGTTGGTAGTGAATTGATATAAATCTAATAAAAACTGCTTAGTGTCCCTCAAGACATGTATGTTAACATCAACAACTGGTCTCAATTTACTCTCAACATAAATAGATAGTGGTTCAGTGGACCAACCTCTCCCTGCTACAGTTGGTCTTAGTGGAGGGTGGGTCCTATCTTTGTGGATTTTGGGGAGACCCTGTATGGTAGGTATCAATGGATATTGAACTCGTAGAAAGTTATATAGTTCGAAATCTATCATCTCATTGTTGAGCAAATCATCCAATATGGAATCAATCCTTTGAACCATTAATTTGACAGTTTCCACCGATATATGTTCGTAAAATCTCAAATCCCCTAACATTGCTTTCATATCATACATAGATGTATCTAGAACGACCACTCCACCACCCTTATCAGCAGGTCTGAAAGTAATGTTGTGATTGTTACACAGACTCTGTAGTGCCCTACGTTGCTTAAAATTAAGATTGTATTTACTTTTCAAATTTTTTACATGTTGGTCCCTTGTCTGATATAAATCGTCCTCAACCAGTTTGCTATACGCTGCCACTAGAGGATGAATTTGAGGTATATACGTACTAGGTCTTCTATACATAGGACAGCGTGCAGTGTTGTTGCCTCTAAATTCTATTTTTAATGATAAATTACGAATAAATAATTTGAAATCTCTGAGTGTTTCCTCAAACCTACTGGATATAGTGGGAATAAAAGACAGACCTCTAGATAAAACCTGTATTTCGTCTGGGTTCAAACAATATGTGGAGAGGTTGAAAACTAAACTGTCCTTTTCACCTCCCACATCTTCTTTATACTCCGATTCGGAAGCCGTTCGGGAGACAGCTTGCGTTTCTGTCTCCCTCTGCTCATGGATCGTGTTCTTCCTTCCCTGGACATAGATCTTATCGGGAAAGGGTGTCTAATGTCAAAAACCTGGTTGGAAGATGTTCCCAATCCAGCACCAACATCTGTATTTACAGTATTATCAAAGCTAATTCTATTACTAATATTGGAAACTTGTGTATAATTTATTTTCCTGCGTACTACTGGTTCAGAATTAGGTGCTGACAAGCACTGTGTTCCCATTGTATTATTATCAGTGGCTAAATGTGTAGAAGATATAGCAGTTCCATTGGCTCATGGTGCAATTCCTATAACAGAAGCATTACGTTCATTACAATTCATATTCTCATTAACAGTAATAGCAGTAACATTCCGATTATCAGAGTTAACATTTTCATTAACACGAGAATCTAGAGGGCTCTCTACATCACTAATTGCCACTGGTTGTATAACATCTCTAAGTTCATTCGAATGACTCTCATTGACAACAGATGTAGAATGTCTATTATTAACAACATTGCCCCTGGGCCATGTGAAAATATGGCCCATTTTAAAATCTTTAGTATCCCTCTGAAGCTTGACCTTCTTTTGGTTTAACAACCTCTTTTCATATTGTGTGACATTGTCAAGTAGTATATGGCAAGTGTTGTTCACAGCGGAGGCTGGATAAGTAGCTTAGATGGAAGTCCGCTGTTGTCTAGTCTAGGCAAGTCATTGTACCTTGGGGAATAATATGTATATTCTGTCTGAGTTCCTACTACTGAATTCACATCTTCTGTACCAAATATTTTCATAAATTTCTTCAGAAATCTACCGTTTTGTTATATTTTCCCCACTAAGCTCCCCTGATACATCCTTACTATTGTAAACCATGTTCCAGTCCCCAGTTATAAGTAATATTCCATGGTGAAATGTAACTATTTCTCCCAACATTTTTTAAGCTTCATAATAGTAGTTTTTTGTGTAATATAAATGTAAGCCAGAGCAATCCTCTTCCTTTACCAGTAACCCTTTACTACCACACATCTACCATTATTGTCTTTTTTCCTTCTGTCATTATTGCAGCCCCTATAGCAGTTAATATAATTACTCCCCTTTTCTTTTGTCCCTGCATATCTATCCTGAAATCATTTATTTGTGAATTCAGATACTCATTTATTTCCAAGTGTGCCTCCTGCAGTGTTGCTATTTGCACTCTGCATTTCTTAATGTAATTCAATACTCTTTCTTTTTGCCTGTATCTGTAGAGTCATTTACATTCCAAGATAATATAGATAGCATAGTCATTATGATAAAAAGTTATTTTCCACTTATTATACATGGCAGTTTTTTTGAATGTGTATTTTCAACTTTTCTTGTTACATGCGTGCACTAATGATTGTCAGACTGATCTTTTATGTAGTTGTTTCTTCTCATCTCCATTTGAAACTGTCACATTTTTCAAGATTTTTTGTTTTAATGAAACCCCTCACACAAAAAACTAAATATACTTTCAGAGCACCCCCATTCCCTATCAACTAAGAACAAACACATAAAATATGTACATCCTCAAACAATGAATTTTAAGCCTTCAGTTAGGAACAATTAACCCAAATTGACAGCTATGCACACAGGCATTACCTAACCTAAAATTAAAGTTACCCATGCTAAGGGTGTAATACAGCCTGTATTCCCACTTACACTGAGTGCTGGCTGTTCTTTTCATACCTCTATTCTGTGAAAAAACAGCTTATGTGCTTTGAGAAAGCATTAACTTTTAGCCCAAGAAAAAGTGCTGGCTATCTTTAAATATAACTACATTTTACACTGTTTATTTAATCCATTAAATTATTAAGGCTTCTATGGAGGTTGCTATCTCTTATTCACTTTCCTTAATTTCAAACTTTGTTTTTCTCTGAAATGCTTGCCACTGTACCTTTAAATGTTGCATTTCCCTCAGCAAAGTATGCTCAGAACTCTCAGGATTATTTGCTTGCACCTGCAAATGACTACTCTCTGTGTAAAATTAATCAGCAATTAGTATTTGTAAATTTCACTCAGAAGTGACTGTTCAGCTGGCTTCAGCTACAGACTTCTTGACTCCCACTGAACATTTGCTAATGAAAAAAAAAAAACAAGCTGATATCTTGGCAGATGTAAGAAACTTAGCATTGTTCATGGGTTTTATCATTGTGTTCTATTTTCCAAGCCTACTTGGTTACAAAAACACTAGTTTATAGCCTAAGCAAAGGGCAGTAATGTAGACATTCCCCATTTTTAAAATGAGATAAAATATATTCATTCTGTGTATAATCAGTGTACTTTTAAATCCTCCACACCCACCCTAGCAGCCCAAGATCATAGCATATTGACATTAAACTTGCTTCTGCTCAGACTTTCTTCTTTTGCTGTACTGTAAAGCCTATCTTTCTTACAACTAAAAAATATTTGTTTACTTTAATATCTTTAACACATACAACAGTCACTGAAAATACCCTCTCACATTTTAAATACTCCTGGCTATATACTACACAAACCTGTTTTACTATGTATAGCATACAGTTCATATCATGAAATGATATAAAGTGGAGTATATGGTTTGCAGTCCACCCACAAGTTTAACAAAGTCAATCCAAGACTAATCTTTTTCAAACACATTTTCTTGCAAAGCCATATATCACATATTTTGCAAATGTGGTTGATGCTGTACAGTCTCCCATTTATTTACTAATTTCAGTGTTGCTGGTCTTGTTCCTGTTCATCTCCATTTCTCATCACCATAGTCTGGTTGAATTCTTCTAGTCAACTCCTGTGCTTTTTTCTGCCTCTCAATCATTTTCCTTTTGAACATTGGAAAAGGTTTCACTGGCAAAGTCTCTGAGCTTTATTGTCAGAAGAATGAGAAGCACAGCCCCTTCTGTTTGCTGGCTCACTTTTTTGTTGGATACACTTTTGTATTTCCTACTTAGCCTGTTCTGCATTCAAAAATGTCCTTGATCCTCCAGGAAAAAAAATATCCTGAAGACATCTGGATGCAGCAGCTTGAATCTCACACTTGCCTCTTGATATTCCCTGACTGCTGGGATAATTTTGCTTCTCTTCTGCCTGGTATACAGTGAATAATCATTTTCCACAAACACTCTGCTGTGTCTAATTTGTAATACTTCTGCCATCTACTAGCATTTTGTCAGGATCAACTCTTTCTGCTGCTGTGATTGCAACTTTATTAATACATGTTTTGGCTTCTTTTTCATGGCCAGCTTTGGAGCATACACTTGATATGCCCTTTCAATTAACAAATCCTGCTCTGTAATACCAGTCTAGTTGCTTATTTGCTCTTTCATAAAATTAATATAGTATGTTCCTTCCAGTTTCTGTGGTAGAGCCAAAAATCTCAGGTTTTCTCTGTGTGCGCTGTCTTCTAACTCTACCATTTTAGGAAACAGTCCTTCTTGAGAAGTCTCATACTCAGACAGCCTTTTCTTCATTTCACCCAGTAATTTTTAGCAGTTTTATCATTTCATCTGAATTGATAGTTAAAGCTTCTTCTATTTTTTCCAGCCTTTTATTTGAGTCAGTATATTCATTCAATGTTTCATTTATTTTAATCACCTCTGAGTACATTTAATTTATTTTTTCCTCTAAGTAACTGGAAACTTGCACCATAGCTGAAATTTAAACTGTTTTTTTTTCTTCTGAAATTAAGCTGTTAATCAATGTGCAGCCATCTTGGAAGTCTTGGGTGCCCAACATAATTGGCAGAGTTTACAGGTGATAGTCCAACTCCATTCAAGGGGCTCACTCTCACCAGCTGGACCAGAGTTACTCTGGCAAATGCTAGACACACGGGTCATAGAACCAGTCCCGTCCTTGGAAAGAATGAAAGTTTACTAGTCTAGAATTTTCCTGCTTCCCAAAAAAGCTGTCATGGAGAATGGTGTTGGACCTATCCTTTCTAAATACTTTTGCCACAGTCACCAAGTTCAAGAAGCTCACCCCGCAGACAGTGCTTCCTCTTTTTTTTTTGAACCACTGTTTCATGGTGAGCCTGGACTAGAAGAGTGCATATTATTATATCCCTATTGCTCATCTCTTCAGGAGATGTCTGAGATTTGTTGTGTCTGATTCACACTATCAGTTCTTTGCAATGTCCTTTGGGCTATCCACTGCACCTTTAATGTTTACCAAATACCTTGCCTTAGTAGTGGCCCACTGTGAAACTCTTGACATTCACATCTTTTCTTACTTGGATGACTTGCTGATGATATGTTTGGAATCATTACAGAAGGTCATGTCCTTACTCTCACGGCTAGGGTTCATGTCGAATCTTTGAAGGTCATGCCTGACACCCTCACAAATACTTGTCTTCCTGAGGTGCTTAATCAGCACCAACAAAAGAATAGCCTTTCTTTCCAAACAAAAGATTCTGTTTTACCAGGTGGTGATTCAGGAATTCTCCAGGAGGAACATCACCTCAACAGGAGGATTCCTAAAAATTCTAGGACTTATGGTGTCCATTATTTTTGTTATACCACTGGCCCATATCCACATCAGGAAAATTCAGTGTTATGTCTGAATTTGTTGGACCCAGCACTCATATTCTGTGGAATCCCAGTTGACAGTTCTGTTCTTCATCAGATGAGAATTACAATGGTGGGAAGCACTGCTGAGTATCAATCCTGGATGTCCCTTCTTCCCAAAAGTTCCAGAACAATTTGTCCAGACAGATTCATCCAACCTCTCTTGGAGAGTGGTGTCAATGACAGTGGAAGCGCATGCTTTTGGGGGGCCCAAGAATGCATGGATGCAAATCAGTATCAAGAAAATGGTGGTGATACACACCTTGAAAGTCCTTCACCACCTGTGGACTCCAGGTCATCTTTTTGGTTATGTACAACTCCACAGTTATGTGGCACCTCAATAAACAAGGGGGTAAAAGGTTTATCCTCTGTGCTGGTTGGCAGTGATGGCCTGGGAGCTGACTTTTCAGCATTCTTTGACTCTTTAGGCATCATACATCCTGTCAGAACAAAATGTTGTGGCATTCAGACTAAGAAGGTCCTGGGCAGACCCACATGAGTGGCAGTTCAAGGCAGTTGTGTTCTAGAATTTAGTCCAGATATGGGGTAAGTCCTCAAATAGATCTGTTCACCACATTTCAAAACAGACAGTGGGAAGAATTCTGTTCCACACATCATTATAGCCATGCTTGGAGGACAGAAGCATTCTCATTCCCTTGGATGAGAATGCTCCTGTATGTGTTTCCACCCTTTTCACTGATTCACAAGGTACTTCTGAAGGCTCAGAAAGAATTGCCAAAGATCATTGTGGTGACCCCATATTGGTCCAGCATTCTTGGTTTTCCCTCCTAATGGCACTGGCCAAGAGCAATAACCACAGACTTTCTTACTCTCTTGATCACACAGTCTTAGGGGTGACTGGTACACCCCAGTTTGAAGCAACTACAAGTGACAGCCAGAGTGATTCATACTTGACTCTGTTTAGTACTTCTTTCATGAGGATGTGCAGCAGATGTCAAAGGAGGCCAGAAAACCTGCTACTAGAAAATCTTATGTTTACAAATGGATGAGGTTTTCTAAATGGTGCCTAGATAGAAGTAGAGGGGCTTGAGGTTAACAACCCTGTGGTCTTTTACTATTTATGTGAGCTACTTCAGGATAACTTATTGTATGTATCCATTAAGGTGCATTTTGCGGCCATCTCTGCTTGTTTGCCACTGGATCCCCTCTTTCTTCTTCCCTTTTGATAAAACAATTCATGAAAGAAGTATTTCATATAAGATCCCTTTGTAAACAAATTCTTTCTTCATGGGATCTCAACTATGTTCTGTAAAAACTGATCTTACCACCTTCTGAACTGACCACTCAATGCTTAACATGGAAAACTGTTTTGCTTATTGTTCTGATATCTGCAAGATGAGTCTGTGAGCTGCAAGCTGTCTTTGTGGGACAACTTTGCCTGATTTTCCACAGGGATAGGGTTGTGTTATATACTAACCCATCTTTTATGCCACAAGTGGTCTCAGAATTCACTTCCAATCAGTCTATTAACTTTTCCGTGCTCTTCACAGAACCTAAGAATAAGGGAGAGAGGATGCTTCATACCTTGGATGTGCATCGGCAGCATTGGTAGTACCATGACACAAAAAACCTTCAGGAAGGCTGAAAGACTTTTTGTTTCTTACACAGGGGCAAATAAGAGTCAGCTTGTCTCCAAGAAAACCATTGCTCATTGGCTGTCCTCTGTTATTGTTTTGGTTACATCCACCATGGCAAGGTGGATCCAGGCAAGGTAAAAACACATTCCACCAGGACCTTTTCCTCTTCAGTGGCATATTGGAAAGCGGTGGACTGTAGAAGTAGTCTAAAGGCAGTAACCTGGTCCTCCTTCCATGCCTTTATGAAGCACTTTAAGCTGGATGTCATTTCTAAACCCAGAGGAGACTTTGCTAGGACTATTTTCTAGGGACTCCTGGGCCGTTGTCATTTCTCCTCCCAGGTTGGGTAAGCTTTGGAAATCTACCCATATGCCATTAAGGCAGTGTGTTTGTTGAACATAGTACAGTCATGCAAGTCCTACTTACCTGTAATAGTTGATGTTCATAAGAATACACTGCCTTACTGGACGTACCCACCCACCATCCCTCTTTTTTGGGTGTACATCGTTTGGTGTTGGAGTAGCAGTCGACTCATGCTCAGCTGCCCTTACTATTTTGTGTGAGTGTGTGTGTGCGTGTGTGTGTGTGTGTGTGTGTGTGTGTGTGTGTACGTGTACGCGCGCATGCATGTGTGTTTTCTGGTTTGGAACAGTAGGTGTTTGTAAAGCTTGCATTTTAATCTTCTCTTCCTCTTGACTCTAGAAAACTGAAAGGGTCCTGTCTATGGGTCTGAAAGGCAGTCCCTGTAATGCAAGTGATTGGTCCATCACACCACCCAGACAGGCAGTGGGAGGGACTCTGAGGTTTGGGAAACTGCCAAAGGAAGGGGAGCAGGGCACTACTACCTCTAAGCTAGTAAGGCAGTGTGTTCTACTAACATCTACTGTTACAGGTAAATAGGACTTTTGCAACTATGCAATCTGAGTAGGAAGCTACATGGTTAGGCAATTAAAAGAACTTCAGACACAGTAGGCTTTAGGAGTCTTAGAGGGTCCCTAAATGGGATTTAAAAAGAGATTAGTATAAAAGTAGATTGCACAAGAAACTGGTAATTTTCTTCAGTAAAGAAAAAAAATACAGTATTTTTCATTAGGACTATATAGATGTGATTTGTCCAGAAAGCTTTGTTTGAAAATAATTGAACTGGTTGATAATTTCTAACTAGGAAATTATTAAAAATATACTGTTTGAGAGAAAATGAAGGAGCGACTAGTTCACTGAAGTCAGTAAAGCAATGCATTAAAGTAAGGAACAAGGGAAGGCATATTATCCAGGCAGGCAAGCCAGCACATGAGGCTAACTGCTTTGGTTATCTTAATGGTCTTATTATTTACCTTACTCAAATACCTGTCTGTCTAGCAGGTGAATACATAGCTGTTAAGTGTGGAGATGGCAGCAGTTATCTATTTGGAAGATGCAGGTTGTACAGATGGGGTTTTTATGTTTCTTGTAGGTAGATGTCAGTTTTGTGAAGCATGCATGCTGCATTTGGTTAGTTGAGTGTGTGTGTGTGTGTGTGTGTGTGTGTGGGGGGATTATTATACCCGCTGGTAGAGGTACAAGGGATAATGGATGGGTGGTGAAATGGCGTAAGGCCAAATCCCCACCTTCATCTAGCCAGTGAAGAAATGGACATTCATTAAGGAAGAATATCATTAATTACGCAGTTCAGTTGAGTGAATCCAGCAGTTTAAATGATGTGATTTAAATGGCACTGAGCGAGTCAATTCACAGAAAAAGAAGACGATGGAATCATGTAGTAGGTATCACTGCACTGGATAAAATAGGAGTGGGATCTCTGGTTTGCTTTGAAGGACAGTTACTGCTTCAGACAGAAATTCTACCAGTCTGCAAGCCCTATCAGTAGTGGCTATGTAGGTGGTCCAACAGCTTGGATTAAACAGAGCTCCAGAATAAGATGAAGGTTACTTACCTGTCCATTGGAAACCAGGGATTTTATACTCCTGTGTACCTCCTCTTTGTTAAACTAAGTTAGTAACATATGCTTATACCTCTCAACCTCTTAATGCAAAAAATCTGGACAAAGCTTGACAAAATGGGGGTACAAATAGGGACATATTTTTAAACATTGCTCTAATAAACTTACAAAGTTTCTAGAGTAACATGATTTGTTTTAATATACATTTTCTGAAGGATTTGAAGTTTGAAACTCAAATGTATGTCATTATTTAGTGACTACAATCCTGAGATCATCCCAGTGATTTGCCAGGAAAAAAGAGGAACAGGCCATACATTTGAGCCAAAAATCTGGACATTCTGCGTAAATCTGTACAGTTGAGAGGTAGTAGTATTCATACTGAAACAATACCATTTTGGAGTATGTTTCAGGAAGGTCTCTTTGATTACCTTGTTGGCTAATTGAACTCATTCTCCAAGAATATCAGGGTACAGCACAGGATGACTTCTTAAAATATTAGTCAGAGGTACAGTACTTAACTCACTGAGGATGTACATGTGAAGTAATAGGAAGTCGTGACTCAGTCTGCATACTCTAAAAACAGCATGACATTCAAAGCACTGGCTGTTTTGCTTCTGATTCATTTACAGCAGATTTTTTCTACTTACTGTGCCTTTCATCCTATCTATATTCTTTTGCTCATATTACCCGAGGCCTTATTTACCCCTTTCCCGTAGCTTTTTCAATCTTGAGGATGGTTATAGGTGGGATAGTTGCTCAATTGCCCTATATTGAATGTTTAGAAAAAACACCGAATAACAGTTTGTAAGCATACTTAATGACAGATTTACTGCTCATTCTTTAACTATATTACCTTCACATGAATTGCATAGTATTCTTACATTACCTTTGTACATATGCATATGTCTTAAATGTCATACGTTATACATCTTAAAGGAATTGTTTTATTCTCTTAAATGTATTTAAAATGCATGTCCTGATACTGCATTCCAAGTTTGTATTGGTATACCTTGCATGTTATGTTGCAAGGAATGTGGAATTTTCTCCCTGCAGTTTCACTGAAAATGGGATCTCTCTAGTCGAACAATCTGGTCAACAAAATATAAGTACGTTTTTAAGATCAAAGGCTTGAATTTATTGCAAATACCCAAATGTTACTTATTGTAGTAGCATAGGCTAGATCAGAAAAGTGAATAACTTGAGTTATAGAAAGTGTATGCTACTTACCACTTTATCAGCATTCTTTTCAAGTGTTTTTTTTTTTACACAAAACCACTCAGTGTTTTCAGCTGATTAAGCTAGTTCATGCTAGCTTATTAAGCAATATCCATTTCCTTCCCTGCAAGGAAATAGTCAAGCTCTCAGGTCAAATAGATGATAAAATACCCCTGCTACAAAATAAGAAAAGTAAACAATACTGTATAACATTATTTTCAGTCCTTGTCTTTCTGCTCATATCCTGAGTGACACAGTTCAATGTGATGGTTGTGCAGACAGCGTATACAGAGCTTGCTGTTTTAGAATCTTAAACTATGTGTGGTGGTCAGATAATTGGATATTACTTTTTTATGCATGATATGTGACACAGATCTTTTATATCATTGTACATCAAGGCATTATGGTTCTCTGATCTCCTTGCATATTCATCCTCTTCCTCTCTCCTTCTGATTCAGGTGCATTTCTTTATCCGTTAATGCCCTTTGGGTAGAGTTAACCTTGATCCTGCATCATTGCTGTTTTGTTAAATCAGTCCTCTCTCCTAGCTTGCCAGCGACATAGTATCAGAGATTTTAAAAGGTGTTTGAAGACCTTTTGTCTGCTTAATTTAATTACTAGGGGCTAAAGACTGAAGACTGAATCTATTCTCAGCTGTGATCCAAGAGTGGTTGGTTTGCCTCAGACACCTTTTTAACTTATGTATAGTATAATATATTTGGAAGTACATACTTTGCCATTATGAGCCTCCTATGATGTGGTGAAAAATAAGCCCCTGGCCCAAAATAGTAAATTTAGAAAGAGGCCCTCCAGCTTAGACCAACTATTTAAGAATTTGCCTCCTTTCTTAGGGTAGAATTTTGTGACTGAGTTACTTGTGTGCTCCTTTTGACCCTAACTTTTCTGTGACCTTCAAATGGATAAGTGGAACAGGCCTTTTGTAGATTCTTGTCTGCTTCTGCCTGGTCTACACAGGCAAAAGTAAAAGGATGCATAAATACTTTAGATTAGCCAGTTAACCATCATGTTTGTGGAAATGAGAATAAATCTAAGTACTTGAAAAGAAAAGATGCATAAAAACACATAAATTCCATTTCACAATGTGCTTGTGTACGTTGTCACAAACAAGCCTGCTGTGAGACATCTGTCAATGTGTTCCTTCACCTGCAACACTTATTGGCTTCATTTTTGTCTGTGGATAATTTCTGCCATATGGTACTGTTGTGGTGGCATCATACCTCTTAACCGTCCAAAAATTCTCAGAATGTCCATATTTTTTCCTCAGATTTTTAGGTTGATTTCTCATAAAATGTGTGGTTTTCTGGCAAATAATTGACAATGGTAGTTACTGAGTAATGGCAGAACTATGAGTTTCAAATTTCATGTCTTTCAGAAAATACATGCTAATGCAAAACTTGTTATTCTAGCAGCTTTCTAAGTTTGTAAGAGCAATTTTTTAAATCTGTTCCTATTCCCCCCCCCAAACTCATTATTTTTGACTTTGTCACTAATTCTTGTGCTAAGAGGCTGAGAGGGATTGTGGGCTCAAGCAGAGGAAAGGGATTGGCTTTCATCTTCTCAAATCCTGTCCTTCAAGCCAACCCTGCAGCATCTAGACTGCTGTGGGTGGAGACATGCACCTTGTCTCTACACTACCAATCCATCCTTGAGTTTTATAGGTTCATAGGTTCATAGTAGGTTACTAGGCTATTGGCCCCAGAGCCCTTACAAACCTAGCCATGTTAATCCCAAGTTGCCTTAATTTTCCTTGGTTAGATGGACATAATTCATAGAGCAAGTCTTTCATCAACACTGACTATCTCTGTAAATTTGGGATGGTGATGCCACCCCCAGGATAAATTTGTAGTTTCCTATCCGTTTGTCTGGGTTATGCTTGAATAGGGTCAGGGAGCAGTTCTGCTTCATGTGAATTGGAAGTTTATTCCAGAGGAGCGGCAATCTCTGGGAGATATATCTGTTTCTTCAGCATGTCCTGTTAATGTCACAGGCTAGGTTAAGATCCCTAGAGTGAGCGACTCTTGTGCCATTTGACTTGCAGATGTGCAGCATTTCCATCAGGACAGGGTCAGAGACTGCCCTGTAGGCAAGGCACAAGTCACCTCTTAGCAGCCTATAAGGTACAGAGTACAGTGACATGGCTTTCTGTCTATCCATGTAGGTCATGGTTTGGAGGGCCGGGTATTTTCCTGGTGAGAAACCTCTGTGGTCTCTCCAACTGCTGAAGGTGTCTGTTGAGGTACATGCATAAGGGAGCATTGTACTCTATTAATGGTCTGATGAGGTTTGAGTGCAGTGGAATTATAACATCCTTAGACATGGATACGATGCCCTTACTTATGATATGCGCAACGTAGAAGGCTTTCCTTACTACTATGGAAACTTAGAGGTCAAACTTCAGATTGCTATCAACCTGTGTTCCCAGATCTTGCACCACTGGGTTTGAACTTAGGGAAGTGCTGTCAATATTGTAATTGGCAGGGAATTCTGCTTTGCCAAAGGGAACAATAATAGACTTTTTTGCATTTAGTTATTGACTGTGGCTTTGTCATCAGTCATTTGTCTGTGTTAGCCCCGCCTGTAATATGTTAACATTGCTGGGGGAGAATGATTGCAAAGCAAATAAGTTCTGCTACAAAGATAAAGCTGGTTGCACCCAATTTGCAATCATCAGCAAACTTCACAAGCCAAAGGCTGTCTCCTTTAGCCTGGATTTCTGAGAAGTAGATTCAAAACAGTAAAAGGGCCAGCACAGGTCCTTGTGGTACACCACTGGTGACGGGTCTACTGGTAGAGGTGGAGTCATAGACTTTGACAGTATGTGTTCTGTCTGTGAGCCAATTGGCTACCCAACTAATGATGTAAGGGTTGATCCCCAGCTGGGAGAGCTTCTCAATGATACCTGAGTGGAGGATTGTGTAAAAAGCCCTGGCTAGGTCAAGATAGGTGGTATACACTATCTTACCTTCATCCAGGGTTTGGTGACTTTCTCAAAGAAGTCTACTAGGTTTAATAAGCATGCTGTACCCTTAACAAAGCCAAACTGGTTTGGATCTAGAATTTGAAGGTCACCTATGCCCTTGTTGATAAGGTCAATAATGATTCTTTCCATGGCCTTGCAGATGAGGCTGGTTAGACTTATGAGTCTATAGTTCCCAGGGTCAGTTGATGCCCCCCCTCTGTGTAAGGGGATTACTGTTGATGTTCTCTACTCTGCTGAAACAAAGCCAA
Source organism: Protopterus annectens (assembly GCF_019279795.1). Lineage (NCBI taxonomy): Eukaryota > Metazoa > Chordata > Ceratodontiformes > Protopteridae > Protopterus > Protopterus annectens. Next base: position 16,601,488 of record NC_056726.1, on the reverse strand, counting down.
TTCTCAGGCTGTGGTTAAAAATAAGGCCAGGTGGGATCACTAGGTCCTGTTTTAGATTGATTACTAAGCAACCTGGGACATTATCTGGTCTCATTGAGGCTGTGTTTTTGGTATTGGAAACCAAGCAAATGTGACCTGATCTCTAGAGCTACTGGGCAAAGGACTGGTATCAGGTATGCTTTGGGGTATGGCTGGTGGGGACAGAGGGGTGAAGTTTGCCCAGAATCTATCAACTAACAGGTTTGTATATTATGAGTGGTGCCATGCACTACCAGTTTGTCACATAGCTAGTCATTCCTTTACGATTTTGGATGTAGTTGAAGAATGCCTTATGATTATCCTTAGCTAGGGATGCTATTTTGGCTTCATAGTTCACTTTAGAGGACGTTTCAAGATTTCTGATTTGCTTGTTCAGGCTGTGAAGCAGAATTCTTCTTCTGCTGAGTCAGTTCCCTATTATTCTTAGACTTCAGTTTCTTCTTTTGTTATATAACCTGTTTAAACTTGAGGTCCATCATGGTGGCTTGTTTTTCCAGGAGGACCTGGTTTTGATCTGGTCATGTGCAACAGAGTCTATTCAGCTGTTTAAGTGTTTGTACAGATCATTTGCATACACCTCTGCAAAGGAGCCATTGTTGTCTGTTATTGAGGGGGGGGGGGCTAAAACTTTTTATACTATTGCTTAGTAGGCTGTAGTTTGCTTTGGAAAACTTTTTTTAGCTTCTTTGCTCCAATGGGGGTGTCAGATTCAATAGTTACTTCAAACGAGACTGATTTATGGTCCAACCTTACCAGGGAGGGCATCACAGAGAGGAGACTGCAGTGACCCCCCCCCCCATATTGGTGAGTACTATGTCTATGACATTTGAGTCCCTTGTTGGGGTACAGACTATCTGTTCCAGAGCATTTGTGTTGACAAAGTTCAGGAACCTCTGGGAGAGCATGTTTGTACTTGTGTACATCTCCCAGTTAATGGAGGGATAGCTGAAATCTCCCATGACTAAGGTGATGGGTTGTATGGTGAGTGACACCAGTAAGTCCAGGTAGGTGGTGCACTTTTCTTGGTTCATGGTGAGGGACTTATAGTTAGCAATGATGTGGTAGGGTGCTTTGCCTATAGTTAATTGGATATGGAGTAGTTTGAGAGAGTCATACTGTTTGACCAGTCTTGAGGTGTACTTGGTATTAATGAGTAAGGATACACCTCTGCCTTTGGTTCTTTCACACTCATTTTGAGCTCTCCATGGCTTTGAACCATGTCTCAGTGACTGCGCAGACATCAGAATCTTCTGAGGTGAGGAGTGCTTTCAGGGAGTGTAGTTTCCAATTCAGACTCCTAGTATTAAGCAGCAAAACCATTAGTTTGTCTCAACTGGATTTTGTTACATCAGAAATTTTGTTGTTTTGAAATTGCATAAAAAAAGGCACTGTGGGGAGGCAAGTGCCTTTACCAGTATTTGAAAGCCCAGTGGAGATGGGTGCAGACCATCTCAGGCAAAGTAGCATGGCCTGTCAACCATGTCTTCTTAGGCTGACAGATACTAGATCCCCCTGGACTGACACCAGACACTAAGCCAATTGTTGAAGTTGATCATTTTTTGTTTATATTATGGCATCATCCTAGGTGAAGGTAGAATGCTGCTTAGGGCTAAGTTCATATCTACCTGGGAAACATAATCTGAGAGTTCAGTCATGTCTCTCTTCATATAGTCCAGAGAGGTATATCTCTAGTCATACACCCCAGCATGGACTATGACAGAGTCATAATGGTACTTATTGTTGAGTGACTTAACTGCATGCATAATTTGATGGATCCTGGCACCTTACAGGCAACTGACTGTGATCTCCTCTTTGTGCAGCCTGGCGAGGGGTACATCTGTGTGTCTCACTATGGAGTCGTCTCTGACTAAGACATTAGGATTTGAGATGTTTCATCTTAGGGGCTTATTTGTTGAGACCCTATGTATGTGTTATGTAAAGTGGTTACTATTTGCATAGCTGTGTGTGCAAGTGGTTTACGTTTGGGGGGGGTCGCTGATCTTTTGGTAGGCTTCTAGTGAGTACCTCTGCTTAAGTGGGTTTATGTGCTGTAACCTTATTTTGTTTGAGAGGTGAAGTGTGTGTGCTGACAACCTGTTTGATGTCCGGTTTGTTGTTACGTGAGAGAATCGACTCCAATTTCATAGTGTAATTACATCTCTCACATAGGGTATTTGTTTGTTTTAGGAATAAGTGGTTGTCACTATACATGAGCAAATTACTACATTGTCTCAGGATACCCATGTCAATCAGGCTGGCCAGAGAAATGATGAGAAACTGCCTATCCATTATAGCAGGCTTTTTCATGTATGTGCTATTAGGGAAGGAAGAGGGCTAGTTATACTAGTTTGTTTGCACTAGGACTAACAAAGGGGCTTGTATTATTGAAGGATAGTGATGACAAGTATGACAGCACTGCTCAGTGTGCAGCTGAGTTGCCAGTAGTGCAGCAGTGAAGCTAGGGAGGGTTCCAGTGACAGATATCTATGGAAAAATTGTGTTTGAAGGCATTTGCATCTATACAGGTTACTGCTAACTCCCGCTGCGCTGTGTGTAGCAACACTCAAATGCAAGGCTTAAATACAGGTAAAAATAAACACTTTTAAGCTACTCTGCCAATAGGAAAGCACACATTGAACCTTCCTCCAGCAATCCCCAGCTCAGACAAAGCTCAATCTACACTCATCTGCCATAAGGGTGCAGGGGAGCCCTGCTTAATGTAAGATGGCTGGTTTAGTGCTCAAGTGTATCAATAACAGACTAAAGTCAGCAGATTTGAATGTAGACTATGCTATCTAGGCTTACAGTACAGTTGAAATCAAGTGCAGAAAATAATGCAGTCACAAACAGTAAAAAGCAGAAGTAATGCAGTAATTAGTTAAAATATAGTTTAAAAAGTGCAGTAGAATCACAAGCTATACTTATTTTCTTGTTTTAGCCTTGGATTTCAGCAGAAACACCCTGGACCTCTGGTAAAAGACACCAAATGTAGAGCAGCTCCACTTAATTCAGAGCAAACCCACGCAAACACGAGGCTTAAACACAGGCAAAAATAAACACTTAGCTAATCTGCCAATAGGAAAGCACACCATGAACCTTCCTCCAGCAATCAGACAAAGCTGGATCTACACTCTTCTGCCACAAGGGTGCAGGGGTGCCCTTCTTAATGTTAAAAAAAATTGCTATAATAACCATACAGGCTCATAGGCTTTATGTAAGTATTAGGCTATTAGTTTATAGACTATTACTAGCTTTGTCATCAATCAGAGGTCAGAATCAAACCTTGTACTTTGGATCTGTGAGGTAAAGACTTTAACTATTAAGTCAGCTCCTCCCCCTGGTATTTCTTGCAGCATTGCTATGGTCTTTGAAATCATGTGTGTAATAAAGTCTTACAGTTTTGTGCTTTCTAACAGACGTCATACTTTTCCTTCATTGTTTTCTTACCATTCAGCATGCAGCCTCAAAGCATCACGCTCATCTGTATTAGTTACCAAAGTGGCAGAATGTTGTTTCGTTTTTGTGCAGCTGTGCAAATTATATAGTCAGCTCAAGTATGTAAATTCAATAGTTTAGCTTTCCCTTTTGCTGTAGAATATAGTACCATGCTTTGTAAAGTCACTTTATTTAATTTGATTTGTATGGTTCCATTTGATGTTTTATGCCAAGCTATCCAACCATTTTTACTATCATGAGACAATTTGCAAGGGTGGGTAACTTGTATTTTTAATGGGTAAACCAAGGCTGAATCAGATGCTTGTTAATTGTCTAAGTAAGCCATGTGCATTTTTCTCTTCATCTTCTTCTTCTTCTTTTCGGCTTTACCCGGTTAGGGGTCACCACAGCGGATCACCTGTCCACTCATGATTGGCAGTAGAGTTTTACAGTGTCGAGTTGCCAGCCCAGTCCCCAGCCTTCCACGGAAGGCACACATGCGCACGCACGCAATCATGGCTAGGGCCAATTTAGAGTGTCCAATCCACCTACAGCATGTCTTTGGGATGTGGGAGAAAACTGGAGCACCTGCAGGAAACCCACGCAACCACAGAGAGGACATGCAGACTCCGCACAGAAGGCACCCCAGCAGAGGATCGAACCGGAGAACCTCTTGCTGTGAGGTGATAACACTAACCGCTGCACCACTGTGGCTACCTTATATCTACCATCAAAGATGTACATTACATTTATCAAACGGGACATGGCCTTCCTGTAGTAAATCTGTGCTGACTGTGTCCTGTGATCCATTGGCCTCTTGGTATATATTTTTTTTCTTCAGGGGACAGTCTATCATTTTCCTTGCCATTGAGTTTAAACTCTCATACGTTTCCTGTCTCTGCCATTATTTCTCCTTTTGTGATGTGGAAATCATACATACCATTGACTTGTCCTCATGTACAAGCCTTTTCTCCTATGATTTGCTAAAAAAAAAAAAAAAAAAAAGACTAGTGTGAGATGTCATTGGCTTTCCCCTTATTTTTTTTTTATTCTATTGTGAATTCCCTCAGACTGCACTGAATAGTCAATTTACCTTTTAGAGATTCTGAAAATGTTTTCTAAACTCCCAAAGTGCTTATGTTAGTGCGCCTGCTTCTGTTTTATTCTGATTACATAGTGTGACTACTCTTTCACACTGTAAGTTGTATTATTTAGTATGTACATATTTAATATTAATATGTGTAATGTGGGCCAGCAACCCAGAACTTCTGGTGTGGCTTGATACAAGTGCTGTGTTTTGTAACTTATTCATTCATGTGACCTTGCTTTGTGTGGTTGTTTCCTCAGTGAGCCTTTTTCATACCCTACATTATCATTACAGGCATTCATAAACAGATGTTTTCTAGTTTGCGCTACTACAATTGCCAACAAATACTGACTTGGTAAATGATTGAGACCATCCAAGCATACCTCTCAACCTCTTAGCACAAGAAATCTGGACAAAGTTAAAAATAATGGGAGGACAAAGGCACAGAAATAGGGATACATTTTAAATATTGCTCATATAAGCTTAGAAATTTGCTAGAGTAAAAGATTTTGTGTTACATGCATTTCCTGAAGGGTATGAAATCTGAAACTAAAATGTATGTCATTATTTAGTGAGCTCAGGCCTCAATGATTTGCCAGAAAACCACAATTTTATGAGGAACTGACTAAAAATATGAGGTAAAAATCTGGACATTCTGGGAAAATCTCGACAGTTCAGAGTAAGTCAATGGAACCAAGCCTTAGAATGTCAGCCTTTTTTTTTCACCTGCAGCAAAGATATAGGATGTCACCTAAATACCAGGGAGCAGAGCACAGCAAACAACAGTTGCTGAAGAATACTGCTTATTGATTGATACCGTCACTATAACTAGGGAACCTTTTCTTGTTCCTGCAAATATTAAAGTAGGGAAGTTTAACCTTGTTGAAGCACCACTCCCAGTAAAGGATGTGAGCTCAACCATAACGTCCTGGTATGAGCAGAGGTTATTAAACGTTATACCCATGTTCTTTCATGCAAGGAAATAACCAGGCTTTCAAGTTGAATAGGTGATAAAATCCCCATGTTATAAACAAAAGTGAAAACAACAGTAAGAAATCTCAGTGCAAACTACATATTAAAGAAAGTATTTTTTGGCTTGCTTAAAACTCCAGTGCCAAAAGAAGTTAAACCCTCACAAGACATCCTCATTACAGCATGAAATATAACTAATGGACCATTTATTTTACCAACTAACATCTGGGGTCATTATATGCACTTGACACAGTTCAGCTGCTCTTTCATATATTTGTCATATTTCTTTGCTAGACATGGTTTATCTAAAACCTTTATGATAAGTATAATTTTTACATATCTGTATGTCATTTCCCTGGACTAATGTAGCTCAGAGTCTGATGCTATCTCACATATGATATTACTGGGAGTAACTGCAACAGCATTGACTCTACATATAAAATGCTGGCAAGGCTGCTTGCATATGAATGCAAAAAATATATTATGAGTTGTCTTTCATTCATTTATTCATTCATTTTCCTGTATCCTCTTTATCCATTCAGGCAGGTTCAAGGGGAAGCCAGAGCCTGTCTCAGATTCTCAGATTCAATAGGCGTAAGGCAGAGAACTGATTCTGGGTGAACTGCCAGTTAGTTGTAGAATACATACACACACTCATATCCACGCATAGACATAACATGCATGTACCTAGGCTTGCTAGTGTGTGTGTGTGTGTGTGTGTGTGTGTGTGTGTGTGTGTGTGTATATATATATATATATATATATATATATATATATATGTATATATATATATATATATATATATATATATATATATATATATAAATATATATATGTGTATATATATATACATATATTTATATATGGGTCTACTTCTAAATTTTGAACTTTCAAAACCTCGAATTGCTTATAGTCGATCCCATAAGATTGAAGTTTTGAAACTTCGAAATTAAAAAAAAAATGTTTTTTTTTTTTTTTTTTATGTTTTTGCAAGGAGTCATGCATGGCTGCACCCCCTACACCTCCTGCTAATTAAATATACCAAGTCCGAGATCACACTACAGCAAGGAAAACGGTAAATATACCATTCCACGTTGTACAGCAATCTCCATTTAAATGGTTCCAACTTTCAAAACATCGATTTTATGGCCTTGACCATAAGCAATTCGAGGTTTTGAAAGTTTGAAATTTAGAAGTAGAGCCATATCAGTATGCTTTTGGGATGTGGGAGGAAACCAGAATACCCACTGAAGATCAACTCAGAGAGACGATGCAGAATTTGTACAGAAGGCTATCTGATGTCGTTGAATGCCAGGTTGTGTACTTTGAGTAGCACATGCTCCATCCATATTCAGTACTTAAGGTGTTGGGCAGTGGGGCATCCCAAGATGACAGGTCCCTCTCCTGTGATACTTGTATGCTGGGCACAGAGGTCTCAAAACACTCCCCACATTAGCCGTATCAACACCCATCTGTTATTCACCATACAAACAACAAAGACAAGTCAAGCAGTCTGTGACTGGAGCAGTATGCTCTTCCTCCTTCTCTATTGATCCTGGGCCTTGTATGTTATGGAAGAGGTTGTGTAAAGTAGGATCGGGTAACATTAGCAATGCAAAAAATATGTTATGAGTTGTCTTTCATTCATTTATTCATTCATTTTCCTGTATCCTCTTTATCCATTCAGGCAGGGTCAAGGGGAAGCCAGAGCCTGTCTCAGCATTCAGTGTTTGTTTTGGTGGGACTTTCCTTGGAAATACAAGTCTGAACTAAGCCTGAATTTTGACCACGTCACCGAAAAGTGGTCACTAAAGTAGATGATACCTGCTCTCCTTTTTCCCAAGAAGGAAAGGCTCCATAGCGGAAACAGTGCTCAGCATTCCAAAGGTGGTCTGGTGTTCTCATGGCCCTAGTGCTTAGTAGACATAGGATCATTATAAAAGCAGTTTAGAATGCATCTGTATTTGCTGACACAGCAAATTTGTGACCAGCAAATAACTAGATGAAGGAGTGGGATAGCAGGTCTGTTTTCATTGAAAGATTTGAAAATACAGATCCACTTCTTAACTGACAGCACAAAACAGCACCACTTAATGATATTCTGGCTGAGTGTTCCTCATATGGAGTGAAACAAAACAAGTGTAACATCTCCACAGTGTTTATTCAGCTGATGCCACTGGCTTTTTTTAACTCTTGCATCTTTAAAGGAAAGAATGAGAAAATATTTACTGACTTTCGGTTTTAAGTGTAAGCAGTGATTAGTTTCTATGTCTGTGAACTGATTTATTGTCGACAGACTTTCTTTCTTTTTTTGTTGTTTATTTGATGGGACTTGTATGTACTGGAATTGAAGACACTTTATTTAGGGAATCTAATTGTAGACCCCCCAACTGACTGACCAAACACAACAAATGTCTTTGTAAGCAACTAGCCACAAAACAGCCATGTACATTAAATTTCCATGTCAGTGGGGGACATTATGCATCACCCGAAACACAGGTAAACACGCACATGCACACAAACAGACAGACATACACACAGATTGTACTTTTTCACAACCCTAATACTTATTCTGAACTTGTGTAAACACAGATTAAGGAAACAGTTGGTTAGGGGTAATAACTGTTTCCTCAGCTTTGTGCTTATATGACCTCTAATTGTTTGCAGTAGATAAAGAAAATTCTCAACAGTCAATACACTTGATTATCAGTAGATCATGAATGGGATTTGATTAGAGATGATTTGATTATCAGTCACACAAATGTTTTCCTATGTAATGCACTCCATGGCTTGTGGCTTTATTTACAATGACAGTTTAAACTGCATGTTTCTTTCAACTTATTTGCGTATGTACTGTATTTCTTTGTAAATAAGACCTAACCAGAGAATAAGGCCTAGCATGGTTTTCCAGGGTGGTCATGATATAAGCCCTACCCCAAAAATAAGCCCCAGTTAAGATTGTCAACAACACGACAGACGTGCTGAATTATAAAATATTATAGGCACCCGTTGACTGAGGTTATCATACTCTGCTCGCCATTTTCGGACCATTCAGACACCCAACTTCTCTTTGCAGAAAGTCGTAAGCTTCTTTCCCTGGGAGTCCTCCATGATTCTTACTGTAACCCTAATCATCACTCACACTTGACGGTTGAGATCCTTGGCCCATAAATACTGGCATGTGTACTTTGATTGGTCAAAGTACAGACAACGCACGTAAAGCGCACGCACTTGATAACGAACGGCTGTGGTTGTGCCTTCTGTTCTTAACCGGTGCCATTTTGTGTTACCACTCCGGTCTCATAAGTTTTCAATTACCCCCCTGACAAGATGAATGCAAAAAGAAAAAGCTATTCCGTCGAGTACAGGAAAGGAATCATGGAGGACTCCCGGGGAAAGAATCTGACGGCTTTCTGCAAAGAGAAGAAGTTAGATCACCGAATGGTCCGAAAATGGTGTACAGCATACGATAACCTCAGTCAACAGGCCGATGAGGGAAATGCTAAGAAGTGCAAGTGTGGATCAGGTCGGCAACCATTATTTCCTGAGCTGGAAGACATCATCTGTGAATGGATTGCTAACAGGAAAGCAAAGGCTTTGGTTGTGCGCAGGGCTGATATTCAAGCATTTGCCCTTGCAATGGCACCACAGTTAGAAATATCCCCAGAAGAATTCAAAGCATCACAACATTGGCTGGATGGCTTCCTTCAGCAATATGAACTGTCTCTAAGAAGATCAACAACACTGTTCAAGCTGGAAGATACTGAAGTTATTAAACGTGCATTTGCGTTCAAGTCCTTTGTTGATGACATTGACTTTTCTAAATACCAACTCTCCAACATGGTTGCTATGGATGAAACTGCAGGGTTTATGGGCTAAGGATCTCAAACGACAATTGATCAGAGGGGTGCCTCATCAATTTACATTCCCTCCACTGGTTAAAAGAGTACAAGTGTTACGTGTATTTTGGCAATTCATCTAGATGGAAAGAAAACCCCACCTCTAATCATTAGTAAGGGCAAGAAAGATAAGATTGAATGTGTTTCAGGCATTTACATTCTTGAAACCAAAAAACCTTGGTGCACACAAGCAGTTATAAGGAAGTGGGTTAATGTAATGCTGCCACTTGTTTTGCGAGGTGGCAAAAGAGGTCTGCTAGTCTGGGATTCAGCCAGCACTCACTGTGCTAAAGAAATGAAGAAATTCCTTGCACAGAGAAGAATAGATCAAATAATGATTCCCGCAGGAATGTCTACCTATCTCCAGACTCTTGATATTGCAACAAACAAGCCATTCAAGGGCCGTTTGCGCATGGAACTCAATGACTACCTTGAAAATAGAATGGAGAGAAATCAGCATGGAAACTTTGTGAAGTCTAGCCTGCAAGAGGTCATGACTTGGGTGAAAAATTCATGGGAAAAAATCACTGACAGCTGTGTTGCCAATGCACTACGAGCAGGCTACTTGGACAAGCAGGGCTCATTTAAGGGGAGCTCTGTTGCTAGGCATGATAGATTAGGGCCAATGGTTCTACAGGAAATGGAGTTGTGAGAAATTCAGGCCGGAATTTGGGGGTTGGAGATTTAAGACAATGTTCCAGAAGAAGACAACATGACTGTATTTGAATAGCTGTGAAAGCCAAGGTGTAGATATTCTGAAGTTGAAATGTTTGTTGCACTGTTTATGTAGAATTCTCACACAACTAAAGCGTTACTTAGAACTGATGTCCAATAACAGAAAAGTACCAAATAAATGTCAATTTGTGTACATGAATAAATGTCAATTTTTGTACACGAATAAATGTCGATTTGTGTTCATGAATAAATGTAGATTTTTGTACAAGAATAAATGAATAAATGTAGATTGTTGTATGGTGGGGGTAAATAAGGAATCCCCTGATAATAAGCCCTAATGCATATTTTGGCGGGGGAAAGAGTATAAGACCTGGTCTTATTTTCGGGGAAATACTGTATGTATGTGTTTATTTATTTATTTTGGTTCTTACTATATCGTTATAAATGTATTTGTTTTGCCTCTTATTTTTCTTTATTATATGGTCATTTGTGTTAATTTATTATACTGTGGCTTGACTCATAAACAGTTTAATAAATGTTGACCTTAAACAGTGCTTTAAGTTTCATTCATTATCCACTTTTGGAGTAAGCCGTGTTAAGAAAAATGAGTGAAGTGAAATATGAAGCAAGACAGACTGGAAAGAGAAAACCAGTGCAACTATATTACATAAACAAGTTAAAACCAGGGAGGGAGCCTGAACTTTCTGTAGTCACCTTGGGTGTTGATGTAAGCACCTGTAGTATGGTATCATGGAATTGTATCCCTGCTGTTCAAATAGAGGAAACATTATCTAAGGTCCAGAACAAAATGTGAAGGGGATCTTAATGAGGAATAGAGAGATTTTTAGCTACCTGGTAGAGCAGCTTTAGAGGGTAAACCTAAAACAATAGTTGTAGAGTATCACAGCCCCCCCAAAAAAATAAATAAATAAGAAAGATTCTTAAACTGGGAGTAATTGAAGAGTCTCAATGTGAATGCAATGAAATGATTGTGTGGGTCCCTTAGATGGATTTTGTCATTTCCAGAAACTGAATGAAATATCCACAATGTGAGTGGATCCAGAGCTCACAAAGATACTAGGCAAAGCAAACATTTTGATCCCTCTGGATTAATCCAAGGGGTAATGGTGGAATGCCCTTACACCTGAAGCTAAAGACAAGACAGCATTCTCAACCCTGAAGGAATTTTTCATTATATTGTTCAATCTTTCCAATCCACAGAGCTACTGCTTCTTTTTAAAGGCTCATTGATAAAATTCTGAGATCTCAGCTGCATATGTTGATGAGACAGGAATTTATTTGGAAGATGGTGAGTTAAATTTATCAAGTATATGCTGTGCTGGAATTTTTAAAACAGGTAAGATGTAGTGTTAATGCTGCTAAAATAAACTTTGTAAGACAAAAACAGATACTTAGGAAATGGGATTGGTAGTAGGGTAATTAGTCCCCAGACAGATAAAACAGGAGCTGTCAGGAACTAGCCTATACCCAGTCCTAACATCAAATGAAGGCAGTTTAGAAAGTTCATATCTAACACTTACTGCAATGACTTGTAATGTGGCAAACTTTACAAAAGTACTTTTGCTGATGTAGCCTGTGATCCTGTGACACCCAACAAAACGTAAAGGTCCCATCAAGGCAAAATGGATCCGCATAGAAGATGAGGCTTTTAACCAGCTAAAAGCTATTTTTTTGTGTAAAGTCATGTTAGCCACCTCTGATTTCAGCATATCCTTTATTGTGTACACCAGTGTGTCTGAGGTTAGGTCCATTGCTGTGCTGTCTCTGTAAGCAGGGGTTGAGGAACACCCAGTCTGCTACCCAGCAGGAAGTTAGGCAAGACTGAGATAAAATACTCTGCCACAGAGTGAGAGGGACTCACGATTAGGTGGGCATTAACTGCTCTGCAGTTTTATTTATTGGGGTACAGATATACTTTGGTTACTGATCACCCCCCATGATAATATAAACAAAGGGCTGTAAACACATATGAGTAGGTGAACTTTAGCACTGTAGCCATTTAATTTTAAAATCAGACATAGGCCTACCAGTAAACATTATGAATTCAGATGGGTTATGTCAGCCCCATATCCCATCCCTGTCAGTGTACAACTTAGGACTCTACACTGGAAGAAGAGTCATACCACTCAACCTCTTGGTGCAAGAAATCTGGACAAAGCCTAAAATCGTGGGGGGGGTGTGACAAAGGCCTAAAATAGGGGCAGGTTTTAAATGTTGCTCTCATAAGCAGAAACTGGCTAGAATAACAGGAAATGTGTCATCATGCATTTTCTGAAGGATATGAAGTCTGAAACTCAAATGTGCGTTATTTATTTATTTCAACCCTTGGTGATTTCTGGGAGAAATACAAATTTTATGATAAGCATACGAAAAATGTGAAGCACAAATCTGGACAGTTGACAGGTATGAGAGGAGTCATTGTGGCATAGTAGCTAGTTCAGAGATCACAAACACCGATGTGCTGTTTTGTTCTGCGAAATATGAGGTAAAGATGTATAAACACCACATATTATTGTAGTAAGGAGTCTGTAACAGGAGAGCTTAATGTGATTCACCTTTGAGGTGCTGTTAAAAGCGAATTGTTTAACTCAAAATGGCAGACACGTTTGTCTCTTGTAGAGAAAGAGTTTTGTGACCAGGAGTAGAGATTCTTTGGGGAATCCTGATGAAAAACCATGACCAAAAGAAGCTACCAGCACCATATTTTTAAATTTATCCGGAATACCATAAGTCTTACTGTGGATATTTAAAGAGTGAGAGAGGCCTGCTTGTAGGTATATCAGGAACATAAGGAAGCTTAACCTAGCCTGGAGTAACAAGTCTGTGGGGCTGTAAGACATTTTTGCTTTCCTTCAAGACACTTTACAGATGAATTGAAAGTGAATTGCAAGTAACCAGCATGTATGTTAAGTAGGAATATTTTGAACTTTGGTGGAAATGAAGTCTAACCTTTAATCTTTCACTGTAAATAAGCTACACTTCAGTTAACAGGAGTTTCTCCACTATTACATCTCCCTCTCTCCCTCTCTCTGTATGTATATATATATATATATATATATATATATTTGATAGATACACATACACACATTTATTTATATACACACATATATATAGAGACAGACAGACACACACAGATATGCATATATATATATATATATATATATATATATATATATATATATATATATATATATATATATATCTGTGGGAGTTATTAAAATGGCTGTTTGTTTGTTAAGCCAACAGAGCTTAGTTGACTGCATATGATAGACTAAGCAGTTGATTGACAGGTGCACGAGATCACAAAATTCACGGGTTTGGGAAATTTGCCTATATCCAATTTTTGTGTAATCTCAGAGATATATACAATTAGCAGGGAATGTGTGGGCACAGGGGTTTGAATCTGCAAAAACAATGTTGTTTATTTTTAAAAACTAAAAGCTTGTATACTCTGAAGCTGTTTTTCAGTGCTTGCTTACTGATATGTCAGCAATGATGTTGCTGATGTTTTGATGTTAACATTTTACCATTTGACAGTGGGTATTTCCGTTCCTTTCAAGTATACCTATATGTATATATCTATATATCTTTATATCTATATCTATATTTATATCTATATGTAGATCACAGCAGACAATTTGGACACGTACATATGTACGTACATACATATGAGACCAAGCAGCACATGAAGACAGTATTCCTTAGTTCAGTGTTCACTAGTCTGAATGTGACATCCGATTCAGATATAAAGGCATCACACATTTTTGTAACATTTTGTTTGATTGGCAATGCATTCTTTCTGTAATACATATTGCCTTGATTGTATTAATACAGCATGTTCTGTGTACTTTAAATTTTGGAGCATTACTGTGTTATTTTGCTTTCTTGTTGTTGTTTTAGTCATCACCGCAATACTTGCATTCACAGGATCATAGGAGGTCACTAGGCAATCGACCTGGAGGGCATTTCAAGCCTAGCCATTTCATCCCAATGTAATACCATAGATACTCTAGTCAGTACCCAGGATTGTATTTAGTAATGGCTGTCCATGTCCAGAAGGGTTGTGGGTGCTATCCCCAGTTAGAATATATGGTGCCCCATCCACCTGTCCAGGTTCCTTTTGAACAATGTCATGTAGATGCTCTGCTTCACATGAATTGGAAGCCTATTCCAAAGTTGCGGCAGATACTGGGAGAAAAATATGTCCCTCCAGCATGTCCTATTCAAGTCGCAGGCCATATTTAGATCCCTGGAATGGATTTACGGATGTGCAGCAAATTCATAGGCTTGGGTTGGAGATTGCTCTGTAAGCCAGACATAAGTCTCCCCTATGAAGTCTATACAATACTGAGTGTAGTGAATGGGACTTTAGTCGGTCTGTGTAAGCCACATGCTTGATCTTCTTATTTAGAAACCTCTGAGGTCTGGCCAGTTGCCGCAGGTGCTTTTTACAGTACATGCTGAAAGGGGCATTTTACTCAATTATGGACCTGATTAGTGACAAGTATAGAGGGGTTATAACCTCCTAACCTCCCGAGGTGATGCCTTTGCTAATCAAGTGTGCTACTTAGAAAGCCTTCCTTACTACTGTAGACACATGGTGGTCAAAGTTAAGGTCGCAGTCTACTTGTAATCCCAGATCTCTTACCACTTCATGGGTAGATAGAGTATTGTTGTTAATTTGATAGTGTGAAGGGACATTGTTTTTACTGAAGGAAATGATGATGCATGTCTTTGCATTCAGTTTGAGACCATGACTGAGACCAAGCTATTGGTCTGTGTAAGACCCTCCTGAAGTATACTGACATCATTTGGGGATTCAATAATTGCACACAATTTGCAGTCATCTGCACACTTGGTCAGACACAACCCCTTAGTTTTGACCTGAACTTCTGAGAAGTATACATCGAAGAGTAGGGGGCCCAGCAGTGACCCTTGTGGCACCCCGCTGTTGACAGGTCTGCTGATTGATGTGGAGTCACCCACTTTGATAGTGTATGACGGGTTTGTGAGCCAGTTGGCAACCCATCTTACAACAAAGATGTTTACATTCAATTTGCTAAGTTTATCGGTAATGCCTGAGAGTGGGATTGTGTCAAAGGCCTTTGCCAAGTCAAGGTATGCTGTGTGCACAGATTTGCCATCGTCAATGGCCATGGTCACATTTTTTAATAAATTTATCAAGTTTAACAGGCAGGAACTGATCTTGACGAAGCCAAATTGAGTCAGATACAGGTTCTGGAGTTCATCTATGTCTTTATTTATGAGATTGATGATGATATGTTCCATGGCTTTACAGATGAGACTGGTCAGACTTATGGGTCTATAATTCCCTGAGTCTGTTGCTAAGCCACCTTTGTGGAGGGGATTAACTGATGTTCTTTGTGTTTCACTGTTGCAGTCATCACCTGTGGGGTTATCCCAGCTGTGGTAGCCCTTGGCTGGCCTGAATACCAGAGTCAATGTTTTTCTGCGTCGGCTGCAGTCGCCTGTAGTCTGACGTCAGGTCTTCAGTGCTATAAAGCAAGGCAGCTGACATCATTACATCAGTCTTTCTTGCCATGAAGCCCATAGCAGAAGCAGTGCCGGTCGGTTGCTACCAGAGTTTAAATTTCAGCTGAAAACGTCTAAAGCTAAGTACCCCATTGGGGACACTTTTTTCTTGCACTATCCGATCTCCAAAAAAGTTAACAGTTGTCTCGCCTGCGGAAAGCAGATCCCACACTGAGGCTTCCATTCTTACTGCACTTGTTTAGGCCCAGACCACGATGCCCCCCGTTGCCAGTTCTGTGCCCTCTTTAATGCGAGAATCATTCGCCGTAGTGCTCTTTTTGTAGACCGTTATTTTCGAGTTCTATCTTCGCATTCCAATATGGCATCTGTCAGCCAAAAATCTATGGACATTCTGAAAAAATGCAGAGATAAAGACAGAGACAGACCACACAAGGTTAAGCCTTCCAACGACGTTACCGCTAAGCAGGTCACCAATTCTCTGGAATTTAGTGAGGTGCTTTTGCAGCCCCTGATGCCCGATTCAATGTCTATGCAGGCCTCTACCGAGACCCATTCAGAGTCTGGTATGCCGCAGAAATCTTAATCTTCTGAGCCTTTGGCTGTCTCTGCCTTGATTGGGTCTGGAGCCGCAACGCAAGCACCGGCTTCTGAGGAGGCCTTTCGCACTACCAAATCTAGACAAAAGCCAACGTCTTCTCATCCGACTACCATTTCTCTCAGACCGGTGGATTCTCTCAGGCCTAGAAGCCAGGCCACTCCTAGAAAATCTGCTTCTAGCCACCATCTTGCTCCTGCTCCACCACCCCAAGCCCAAATGTTTAAAATGATGGATGATCTCATCTCCCTTATCCGGGGTAGTCAGGCCACAACTTCTAAAAGGAAAAGGCACCCTTCTCTAGAAATTATGACAGAACAGTATTCTGAGGAATCTGACTATTCAGATTTTGAAAAGGAGCTGCAACTTCTGCTACTGCTGATGAGGATTCAGATGCAGAGGAATCCATGTCTTCTGCCTCTCCTCCAGAGGACCTTTCCTTTGGGGAAACCCTTCACATCCTCAGGGAACATTTCCAATGGGAATCTCAGGACTTCCCCCAGTTTAAGAAAAGACTTAGAGAGTTTCTGGACCTGCCCCAGCACAGACCCCTGGCCATGCCCCATATTTTAGAAGTGGTGGATGATGTTTTCCATGAATCCAGCTTAGCCTCTGACTCCCTCCCACCTGCTCCCAGTAAACCTGACAGGTATTACAGAGTACCAGATTGCCACAAATACCTGTACAGAAATCCTGGTGCAGACCCAGAGGTCATTACACAGGGACTAAAGGAGCTAAGACTAGTTCTGCCAAGAATCCTGTTCCTTCTGACAAGGACTCCAGAGCTCTGGACAGATGGGGTAAAAAAAGTATACACCTCTGCAACCTTAGCTATCAGAGCACTCAATTGTCAGTTCTATATGTTAAAATATCAACAACACACTTTGGATCTATTAAAACAAACATTTCTACCATCCCTGACTGTGCCAATTCAAAAGTGTTAGCAGATTTACTGCACTCTGCTTGTCAAGTGGCCAAACACTCATTACAATGTGGATATGATGCCCTAGAAGGTTATAGCAGGGCAGCAGTGACAGGATCTGTTATTAGGAGACATGCCATGCATGGCTGAAGGAACAACCTCTCCCTGATCATGTCAAGTCTAAAATTATCGATGCACCCCTAGATAAGGAGTGCTTGTTTGGGGAAAAAGCAGAAAGGTGCTTAAAAAGATGGAAGATAAAGCAAAATATATGCAAACAGTAAAAGATTTCTTTCTGGTTCAACCTCCCAGATTCAGCAGGAACTTTCCCTGTAAGCACTGGTCCTTCTCTGCACCTAGAAGACAGGGCCAAGATAAACCCCACAGGGACAGACCATCCAGGCCCCTATCCCAGGGCCAGCAGAGAAGCAAACAGTGGACCACTTCAGCCCCAAAGGCAGGGAGTTCTAAGCAACCCTTCTATGGCAAAAACTCAGAATGACTCCCCCACCCCCCGCCCTCCCTTCTCTCACCAAAAGCTAGGTGGAAGGCTCTCCCTCTTCAAAGAAAATTGTCTTTCTGTAACAAAGGACCAATGGGTCTTAAAGATAAGTTTTCAAGGATATAAATTCTCTTTCAGTGAACTCCCAATTCCAAGAGGGTACCCAGACTTACCTCCAAATCAGTGAGCAGAGGCATTGAAACAGGTACAAACTCTCATATCCCAGGGGGCAGTAGAACCTGTCCCCTCAGATCAAACAGAGCAAAGGCTTTTATTCCAGGCTATTCCTTGTTCCCAGAAAAGAGGGCGCTTAGTGCCCCATCGTGGATCTATCCATTCTGAACACCTCCCTGGTGGTCACCAGATTCAGAATGCTAACTTTGCTGCAGCTGCTGCCTATGCTGACAAAAAATGCCTGGCTAGTGACCCTAGACCAAAAAGATGCCTACCTCCACATCCCCATAAGGGAATCCTGCAGGAAATTCCTGCCCTTCAGAGCAGGCTCACAACACTTTCAGTTCTCTGCGCTACCCTTTAGCTTATCTACTGTACCCAGAGTATTCACCAAATGCTTAGCCCTGGCAATAGCATTTTGCAGACAGAGAAATATACAGATTTACCCTTACCTGGATGACGGCAGAGTGCAAAGAAAAGCTGCTCCAGGACCTCCTCTTTGTCAAATCCCTCCTAACCTCCCTAGGGTTCACCATCAACAAGAAGAAATCAAAGCAAACTCCCACCAGGAAGATCATTTTCTTGGGAGCTTTGCTAGACACAGCATCCCAAATGGCCTTCCTATCCCCAGAAAAGCAGAAGTTCCTGCCTCTCTACTTTACCCAGCTGGCTTCCAGAAGTCACCTCACCATGAGGAAGTTCCTGCAAGCCCTGGGATACATGGCATCTTGCATCCTTCTAATTCCTCTGGTCAGGCTTCACATGAGAAAACTTCAGTGGTATCTAAAAAACATTTGGTGCCAACACTCTCAGTCTCTAGAGACCTCTCTCCCTCTGATCCCATGTATAAGGTTTGAGCTTCTCAGGTGGGCAGAGGCCTGTGCCAAGAACAAGGGTCTTCCCTTCATCCTCTGCCCTACTGGCCAGCCATCACCACCCATGTCTCAGACATTGCTTGGGGCACTCACCTAGCAGGCAGGTGTACCCAAGGTCTTTGGCATGCTGAGCACCTTCACTTACACAGCAATCAGAAAGAAATTATGGCACTACAAAAGGCTCTCAGGCCAGTGGTTCTCCTTGTAAAAACAGACAACACCACAGTAATGTGGTATATCAACAAACAGGGGGGTCCCAATATTACCCTCTGTGCAGGCTAGCCATGAGCCAGTGTCTGACAGCCGCCTCCATGGGTCTACACCTAATTGCCCAATACCTACCAGGGGTCAACAACATGCTGGCAGACCACCCAAGCAGAAACTTAGTGGACCCCCATGAATGGCAGCTCCACAGGGAAATCTGTCTGAAAATCACTCAGGAGTGGGGGACTCTGGAGGTGGATCTCTTTGCCTCGCATCTCAACCACCAGCTGCAAATGTTCTGTACCAAGGAGTATCACCTCCTAGCATGGAAGGTGTTTGCCTTGACCTTCCCCTGAAACTCCCTCTTTGTGTACGCATTCCCTCTTCTGCCCCTTATTCCCAAGGTACTGATCAAAATAAGGGAGGAGAGACCAAGGGCCATCCTCATTGCTCCAGATTGGCCCAGACATCACTGGTACCCCTTACTGCGCAGCCTGACTTTACAACCCACCAAGCAGCTTCCCCTGATCTCAGACCTCTTGACCCAGGTGAGGGGGAAGATACTGCACCCAGACTTGCAGACTCTCAATCTTTCAGCATGGCTTATACCTTAAAAGCTAACATAGAGTCCCTGTTAAGCAAACAGGTCCTAGACATTCTCACCGTGGCCAGAAGGCCCAGCACCAGAAAATCTTATGCATGGAAATGGAAAAGATTCTGCTCCTGGAGCCAGTCCAGAGGGGCCAGTACTTCTCATCCTTCCATCCCTGTTATCTTGGATTACCTAGCTGAGTTGCTCAAAGGTGGCCTCTCCTTCTCTTCTATTAAAATGCATGCCTCAGCCATTTCAGCCCATTATGATTCACACCTACCTCTCTTCTCTCATCCTTTGATTAAACAATTCCTCAGAGGGGCTTCCAATATCAGACCTCCCAGAAGGCCTCCCACACCAGCCTGGGACCTGAATTATGTGTTAGAAAAACTAACCTTACCTCCTTTCGAACCTGCTGCTTCAGCAGAATTGCAATACCTCTCCTGGAAGACTGCCTTCCTACTAGCTATCACCTCAGCCAGAAGGGTTTCAGAACTTCAGGCACTCATGGCTGTTGAGCTCTTCATTATGTTCCATCCAGACAGGGTCTCCCTGAGGACTAACCCCTCCTTTATGCCCAAGGTGGTATCTGATGTGACTCTCAACCAGGCCATACATCTACCCACCTACTTTCCCAACCCTCAAAACAAGGGGGAAAGAATTATGCACTCCCTAGATGTGCACAGGCAACTCAGATATTATCTGGACCGTACTAAACTCTTCAGAAAAACAGACCAGCTGCTTGTCAGCTTTGCCCCAGGTGCAGAGGGGAAGCCTATTTCCAAGCAAACCATTTCCAAATGGATATCGTACTGTATCAGTTTCTCCTACAGACTACATGGGAACCCCCCACCCAAGTCTATTTGTACCCATTCCACTAGAGCAGCCTCCACTTCCACAGCCTTCCTCAGAGGAGTCCCCACCAGGGACATCTTGGAAGCTGCCACCTGGACCTGTGTACGTACCTTTACAAAGCATTTTCACCTACCTCTTTTTTCTAAGTCTAGGGCAGGGTTTGCCTCTGCAGTTCTGCAGGGCTTGCTGACCCATGCCTTGGGCTCTAACCTATCCTTCCACCCCTCTCCTCAGCTTTGGGAACCCTCCCACAGGTAATGACTGCAACAGTGAAACACAAAGAACATAGTACATTTGTGTACACTTACCATAAATGTAGATGTTCGAATGTATTCACTGTTGCAATCCTGGTTTCCCTCCCTCCATCCCCGTTATATCCTCTTCCCCTAGGGGGACATAAGCTTCCCACAGTAGCTTTCAGCCACCAGGACCACTTTACCTTATTTTCTTGTGCTTCTGATGGGTTAGGGCAAGAAAAACTTATGTAATGACGTTGGCTGCCTTGCTTTATAGCACTGATGACCTCACGTCAGACTACAGGTGACTGCAGCCGACGCAGAAAAACATTGACTCTGGTCCGAGGGCTACCACAGCAGGGATAACCCACAGGTGATGACTGCAACAGTGAATACACTTGAACATCTACATATATGGTAAGTGTACACAACTGCACTTTGCTGTTCGCTGTTCCGCAGGAACAAAGCCAGTGGTAAAGCTGTGATTGAATAGGGTGTTTAATCGTGATGCTAGTTCATGTTTTAGTTTGTTTAGAAGAGAGTCCGGGATGTCATCTGGTCCCATTAAGGCTGTGTTTCTTGCCTTGGACAAAGCTTTAATGATCTTCTGTTCAGATATGCACGGTGGGAAAGAAGTTGGGGGCAAGGTTTGTGATACGTTTGGAGGGGATAAGGGAGTTACAGTTTCATCAGATCTATCCACTAGCAGGTTTGCTGTCTCTGTGGGATAAGTGTGTGAGATACCGTTAGTCACTAGTTCAGCACATGCTTGGGTCCTACCTTTTAGGCTACATACGTAGCTGTAAAAGGCCTTATGATTATCCTTGGCTGTGATTGCTATGTTTTTCTCAGAGTTACCCTTAGAGGATTTGACAAGTTGTCTTATTTACCTGTTGAGGCCAAGGAAGGTGCTTTTTAATTGTTGGGGCCTCACCTCATTTTTCTTAGACAACTTTTTTGCATTTGCTGTTGTTTGTTGATGCTGGATCTCCACTAGGGCAGCTTTTTTTTCTTGGGTACTATCTTTCATTCTCTTTGGAACAGCCGAGTCTGTACACTTATACAAGTGATTGTACAGGGCTTTAGTATAAACATTGGTGTAGTTACCACTTCCAGCTGGAGGTGGGGCTTGGAATGCATTTATACTTTCCCCTAGAAGGGTATAGTTTGCTTTGGTGACATTGTTTAGTCTGACTTCATCCTTTGTGAGTTCTGATGTTAGTGCCAGTTCAAAGGTGACTGATTTGTGGTCAGATTTAACTAATGAGGGTCTGACAGTTGCAGTGGTGCACCTGTTTGCCATTTGTTTTATTTATGTATTCCCTGGGATCAGCCTGAAAATGGTTCACATGGATCAGAGCTCTACCCCAGTGAACAAACAAGTTAGATAGACAGGCAGGCAGGCAGGCAGGCAAACAAACAAATAAATAAATACATTGTATAGCTTCTTTGTGTACCTGTGTGGTTTTCTTGAGCATGGCCTCCTGCTGGCACCCCTCTGGAGCCTAATAGAATGTTACTGCGCCTGAGAGACTAAGTTAAAGAAAGCAACTGTGTTACTTAATTAATTCATGTTTCACTGAATACTTTAGTGACGTCACTGAGAGATAGAATAAAACTAGTGTACTGTCACTTAGCAGAGGGGCAAATTTCAACTATTTTATTAATTTTAATTTGCTAAGGATCAGCCTGTTACTCTCATATACTAAGATTATTTCTTAAGAACAGACTGACTTGGACCTTTTTTTGAATTGGATGGCAATTCTTTTAATCTCAGTAAAACCCTAACAGTCTTGACAATAACTAGACCCAGGATATTCAGGCAGGAGCTTGACAATAACTAGACCCAGGATATTCAGGCAGGAGCTTGCCAACGTTGTTGAATCTGGTTCAAGCCCAGATGTTGTTGGATGCAAACTTGAAGTCAAACTCGTAAGATTAATTGAATTAATCAAATTTGCCTCAGGCAAGGTCAAGAAGCTCTGCTGAGAGCAATCACTATATTATTCAATGGTGGTGGTATGGAAGATTTCTTACCTAATGTAGTCAGTCTTAGCCACAAAAAGTGCGTTGTTGCCTCATGTTCAGGGGTTGGAAATACTTTTCAACTGATTTGGCTGGATCTTGCAACCTAACAACAATATGAGAAAACCAACCTAGCTAGTAAATTTAAGGTAGAAGGTATTTCTCTGGTCAAAAATATTGTGTTTTTATGAGAAATTCCTGATTTAATTTCTCAAATTGTTTTGGGTTTCCAATCCCATGATGGGAATGCTCCCTGTTGCTAAGTCAGAGTACAATTAGAATTCATGAATTTAGTATTGTTTCAGTCTTTGATGTTATCCAAGTGTACTGTTCTCAGCACCAGCAGTGTGCCCAGAATTACCTCCCTCTGTAATTCATACAGAGTTATACATGTTACTAGCATGTCTAAGTATGAATGTAAATTATTTTTATTATACAATGACTGCCCATTAATATTCTAAAACAAGCACACTGATTGGCCAGCCTAACCAGCGTGTAAATCTGAGAATATACTAACAGAAAAAGGTCCGGTCACCCGGACTTTTTTCAGTTGGTATTATCTGTAAGTTTTATTATTTTTTTAAACAAGAATAAAAAAAAATCTGTAGTCCGGACTCCGGATATATGAGAGAGACAGCATGGAGAAAATACTAGGAAAATCAGGTACGTTATTTAAAACTAAAGACACGTATCTGATTTTCTTTGTATTTCCTCCATTCTGTCTCTCTCTCCTACCCCTAAACTGTCCGAAACTTTTTTTTTTTTTTAATCAAAAAAAAAAAAAGAGAAAACAAAAATGGAGCAATGGTGACCTTCTTTTTAATGTTGCTTCCTTTCCAAAGCACTGATGTACTGGGTATTAGTGGGAACGCAAGTCCCATATGCATGTGGAGTACATCAGAAAAAGGCACCAGGATATTACAAGCCATGGAAGGACAGTGCGGTGTCATTATACAAAGACATTATTTAAGAAAAGTAAGTATTTTTTTCTTAAATAATGTCATTGTATAATAGAAATAACTGACTCTGTGGTGTGGTATGTTAAGATTTACCCATGGTTGGCTTTATTTAATCACTCAGGTTTCGGCCTCGGGATTAAACCACACCAACCGTGGATAAATCTTAATATACCATACCAACGTCATTGGTTATTGCTTAATTAGTCCTGTTGCTCCTACTGCTGTTGGAACTGTCTGGGTATCTTTCTTCCACATTGCTTTCATTTCTGCTAGCAAATCCTGGTATTTTATGACTTTGAGTTTCTTTGTATGTGAGACATTGTAATTATTAGGTGTAGCAATTTTATTGATAGTGCTACTTTTGCCTTTTTTATGGACTACTATATCTGGCTTTCTCCCATTCATTTTTTGAACTGTTGGTTTCTCCTGTTGGTAGTGGCTGATCCCGTGTGATATAAACTTTTCCATTCTCTATAATGCTTTGTGATTCATGTTTTCAATGTGCTTTTGGTATACAGACCCTCTACCATGAGTGTGTCACATTTCAGCAACAAGTTGTGTAACTGTTTCCAATTCTGTTTTACAGAACCTGCATTTGTCTGTTTCTCCAGTGTTTTCAATGGACTTTGCAAACCAATGTATATATAGTCCACTATACCAGGCCTTGATTATTAGCCTTTAATCTTTTGGTTTCAGTTCACCCCTCTGTAACCATTCCTCTGTTGGATCTTGGTTAACATGAGGTTGTTCTAGGAGATCACAGTACTTGCCCCTATATTTTGTAGATATTCCAGTTTTTTCCTTCTCATCTGATCCTTTTGCTTGTATTCTTTCTTTTGATTTTTGGCACATTCAGCTGCTGTCTGATTTTTGTCTACTTCTGGATGTCCTTCAAGGATGCATCTGCAGTCATCACATATGGGTTGTCCTGCCTCAGGCAGCCCTTCGGTCGGCCGGATTCCAAAGTCTGGGTCTGGCCTCGGCTGATGTCGCACTTTCCCCGACGTCAGAGCGTCTGGGGTATAAAAGCATCAGCCGACACCATTTTCCTCAGTCTTTCTTGCCGCGTGGTGCCCGAAGCAGAAGCAGTTCGCAAGTGCCGGTCGGCCAGCTCCTGTGATTCAGCTACCGAAGACTTCGAAAAAGCTAAGTACCCCGTTGGGGACTCTTTCTTGCCTCAGCCGATGTCAGATAAAGTTAATAATTGTTTAACTTGTGGGAAACAAATACCTCATAAGAATTTCCACTCTTACTGCCTCCCCTGCCTAGGCCCAGACCACGACGTCTCGGCCTGTTCAGCCTGTGCTTCCTTCAACCGACGAACTCTTAGACGTCGGTCGGAGTTTGCAGAGGAATTCTTTGGGGCTAGTTTTGCTTACAAGATGCCGTCGGAGACTCCGACTTCGCATTTAGTTAAGAAATGGAAGGACAAGGACTGACACACGTGGGCCGCGGTTTCGGCTGAAACCATGGTCAGGCCTACCGCGAGTGTCTCGGTCTCGGCTGAAACAGAGTCCTTGGTACTTCCGATTACCGAAACCACACAACCGACTACCTTGGCCCCGGAGGCCCCGGCCGAGTCGGTTATTGAATTACCTACTGAAATTGGTGTCCAGGAACCTTCCGACACCATTCCTTTAGACAAATCTACTCCTGCACGTGGTGCAGCCAGACCTCCTGCATCCATGTCCATTAAGGCTTTCTCTAGGGCTAAAGCTGCTAAAATTTCTAAAGCTTTGCCTCCCAAGGTTACCTCTCAAAGACCCTCTACTGACTCACAGATTCTTAGCTTATCAGAGGATCTTATCTCCTTAATTAGAGGTTCTCAACCTCATCCGGACAGGGGCTCGCAACCACCTCCAGGCAAAAGGCCCAGGGTTGAGCCCTCTGACCCCCACTCCTCAGATGAGTCCTCTGATGGCTCTACTCTGTCAGACCACCAGGAGGAGGCTTATTCGGCATACGAGGATTCTGATGCTGAAGAATCTATTCCCTCGGCCTCCCCTCCTGAAGAGTTTTCCTTTGGAGAGACATTACACTCTATGAGAGAACATTTTCAATGGCAGGGTCAGGAATTCTCTGATTCTAGAAAGAGATTAAGGACCTTTTTACATTTACCTCAGCATAGGCCTTTAGCTATACCTCCTGTTTTGAATGTCATTGATGATGTGTACTCTGATGCTAGTACAACCCCTGACTCTCTCTCTCCGGCTCCTGCCAAACCTGATAGGTACTACAGGGTCCCGGACTCACATCTTCACCTGTACAAGGCCCACTCTGCTGATCCAGAAGCTATTTCCCAGGGCCCAAAAGGGGTTGCAGCTGCCACTGCTAGAAATCCTCTACCCTCTGAAAGGGAGTCCAGAGCTTTAGAGATGGGGTAAAAAAGTGTATACTTCTGCAACTCTTTCCATGACGGCATTAAATTGTCAATTTCATATGATACAGTACCAAGAGTATTTGTTAGATGAATTGCATAAGAATCTGTCTTCATCTGAACCCCTGGATCGCAAATCCCTTCAGGATCTGGTACATAACTCCCAGCAGGTTAGTAACCATTTCTTGCAGTGTGGCTATGATGCATTGGAAGCTTCATGTAGGTCAGCTATGACAGGTGCAGTCATACGTAGGCATGCCTGGCTGAAGGAACAATCTCTGCCAGACCATGTTAAAGCTAAGCTTTTGGATGCTCCTATGGAAAAGCAAAAATTATTTGGTTCCACGGCTCAAGAGGTCTTAAAGAAATTTGAAGAAAAGGCAAAATCTGTGCAAACAGTCAAAGACCTTCTGCAAGTCCAACCACCGAGATTCAGCAGAAATTGGCCTACTAAGAATTGGTCCTTTCCGGACTCAGACAGATCTCAGAGAGGCAGGAATAGGCATGCCAGAGGTAGAGGGCAAGCTAGAGGCTCCTACAGAGGCCGTCAATGGCAGCCTCCCAACCAGAGAGGTAGTACAGGAACTACAACTGCTACACCAGGACAGACTCAATGACTTTGTTTTGACTCCGCCGACCAGGGCTCAATTAGAAGCACCTTTGGGCGG
The DNA here is from genome assembly GCF_019279795.1 of Protopterus annectens. NCBI lineage: Eukaryota > Metazoa > Chordata > Ceratodontiformes > Protopteridae > Protopterus > Protopterus annectens. Next base: position 16,574,862 of record NC_056726.1, on the reverse strand, counting down.
AAAGCTTTCTTTATTTTCAAAAATTGGCACAGCATTACAAGGGACACATGGACACTGCAAATAATAGACAAAGGATACAGGTTCCATTTCCACACATTGCCAAAAGAAAAGGCATGCCAGACCTGCCACCAAATCAGAGGGCAGAGGCTTTGAAACAAATTTCCAACTTAATACAAATGAAAGCTATAGAAAAGGTTCCTCTTTCAGAACAAGGCCAAGGATTTTACTCCAGATTATTCCTTGTTCCAAGAAAAGAAAATCAATGGAGGCCTATTCTCGACTTGTCCGCACTGAATACTTATCTCATTGTGCCAAAATTCAAAATGCTGACTCTACAGCAACTCCTTTCCATGCTGGGCAAGGGGTCTTGGCTGGTGACTCTAGACCTCAAGGAGGCATACCTGCATGTCCCTATCAGACAAGGTTGCAGAAGACACCTCAGATTTCTTGCAGGGTCAGAGCATTATCAATTCTCAGCATTGCCCTTTGGCTTATCTACTGCGCCCAGAGTATTCACGAAATGCCTGGCATCAGTAATTGCACACTGCAGACTTCAGGGGATTCAAATTTACCCATATCTGGACGACTGCCTTATACAAGCGGACAGCAAACAAACTTTGTTAAAGGACTTGGATTATGCTTTCCACCTACTGCAGGCCTTGGGATATACAGTCAACATCCACAAATCAAAACTTGTTCCAGCCCAAAGAATAACTTTTCTGGGTGTGGATCTAGACACAACCACCCAAATGGCCTTTCTCACAGAAGAAAAACAAAAACAACTACCAGATTACTTCAAGAATCTGACAAGACAAACTCAGCTGACTGCAAGGAAAATCCTGCAGGCCCTGGGTTACATGGCATCTTGCATTCTTCTGATTCCACAAGCAAGGCTGCATATGAGAAAATTACAATGGTACCTAAGGAGTTTATGGACTCAGCACAGTCACAGTTTAGAAACTTTGATCCCACTCATTCCATGCCTCCAAAAGGAATTTCTGTGGTGGGCTCAAGCCTGCCAGTCGAACAGTGGGTTGCCCTTCAGCAAGCCAAGAGCCAACCAAACCATCACTACGGATGCTTCAGACCAAGGTTGGGGAGCACACATGGAGGGCAGATGTATCCAAGGGCTATGGTCACAAAGGGAGCTACGCATGCACATAAACCAAAAGGAAATGCTGGCAGTGATACATGCAATCGAGGCCTTCAAACTTTTTCTTCATCAAGGCCACCTACTCATAAGGACAGACAGCACCACAGTTATGTGGTACATAAACAAGCAAGGAGGCACCCATTCCTACCCTCTTTGCAGACTGGCAATGAATCTATGGGAACTTTCCTTGAAACTCAATATACAGCTGCAGTCCCAGTTTGTGCCAGGGAAAGACAATATACTGGCAGACAGCTTAAGCAGAAATATCATGGATGCACACGAATGGATGCTGCACCCAGACATATTCTTACTCATAACAAAATCATGGGGAAGGCCGGAAATAGATCTGTTCGCCTCCCCCCACAATCATCAACTGAAGAAATTCTGCTCAAGGACATACCACCCACAAGCATGGAAAGTGGACGCTCTCTCTTTCAGCTGGAAAGCTCTAACAGTGTATGCTTTTCCACCTCTCCCATTAATGACCAAGGTCTTACTGAAGATCAGAACAGAGCAGCCCAGAGTGATTCTGATAGCTCCAAACTGGCCAAGACAGCACTGGTACCCACTGTTAAAGAGCATGTCACATACGAAACCGTGGCCTCTCCCCCTATGGCCACTTCTACTGACACAGCACAATTTCAAGACTCTGCATGCCAACCTGAAAACCTTGCAACTAACTGCCTGGAAAATACCTTGACTCCTCCTCAGGAAAAGCTATCCCAGAGAGTGAAGGATATTATTATGGAAGCTTCATGACCTTCCACAAGGAAGGCTTATTCAGCAAAATGGAAAAGATTTCACATTTGGAACACAACAAAGGGCCTAGATGCGACAGTGATGAACATGGCACATATACTGGAATATTTGGCAGAATTGTTCCACAACGGCCTGTCTTACTCTTCCATTAAGATACATGCCTCAGCAATTTCAGCAGAATACAATGTTGATCCACCTGTCTTCTCTCATCCTCTCCTGAGACAGTTTCTAAGAGGAATCAAAAACATCAATCCTCCAAGGAAACCACCTCTGCCTACTTGGGACCTTAACTTCGTGTTGGAAAAACTAACACTTCCTCCCTTTGAACCAGCAGCATCTGCAGATCTACAGTTTCTGTCTTGGAAAACTGCCTTCCTTCTGGCCATAACCTCAGCAAGACGAGTATCTGAGTTACAAGCTCTAATGGCAGTACAGCCATTTCTTATTTTTCATCAGGACAGAGTTTCATTGAGAACCAATCCTACATTTATGCCAAAGGTGGTATCCAGGGTATCTTTGAACCAAGCTATTCACTTGCCTACCTTCTTCCCACAACCACAAAATAAAGGGGAGAAGCTTCTGCACACCCTGGACATACACAGATAGTTGCACTACTACTTGGACAGAACTAAAAGTTACAGAAAGACTGACCAGCTGTTTGTAGCATATGCTGCTGGGGCACAAGGAAAAGCAATTTCCAAACAGACAATTTCAAAATGGATAGGAAGTTGCATTCGTTTTTGTTACTCCTTTCATGAAAAAACTGTGCCAGCTAACATTAGACCTCATTCCACGAGAGCCACAGCCACCTCCACAGCCTTCCTAAGAGGGGTGGCTACTAAGGACATTTTAGAAGCTGCTACATGGAGCTCCGTGCATACATTTGCCAAGCATTACAATTTACCTTTATACTCCAGATCCAGAGCAGGCTTTGCTATGGCAGTCCTGCAGGGCATTTTAGCTACACCATCCTTTACTTAGTACCTCCACCCCCAGTTTGGCTATGGTATTCTACCCATATGTGATGACTGCAGATGCATTCTTGAAGGACATAGTACAGTTTTGTACCTACCATAAATGTAGATGTCCGATAGGTATGCATCTGCAGTCAGGTTTACCCTCCCTCCTTCCCCTCTGTGGTATTTTTCGGGTGCTTACCCCTTTTATAGTGGTATTTCTTGGGTACTTACCCCTCTTATAGCTAGCTGGGGGGATCTATTATGGTGTATTTGTTTTTATAATACTGTGCATGTTTGGATTTGTTTTTAAAATGTATCTCTCCATATTTTAGCCTTCCTTAGAGGGCACCTGGCATCTGGGGCAAGAAAAACTGAGGAAAATGGCGTCGGCTGATGCTTTTATACCCTAGACGCTCTGACGTCGGGGAAAGTGCGACATCAGCCGAGGCCAGACCCAGACTTTGGAATCCAGCCGACCGAAGGGCTGCCTGAGGCAGGACAACCCATATGTGATGACTGCAGATGCATACCTATCGGACATCTACATTTATGGTAGGTACAAAACTGTACTTTTGATTTCCATTCCTGCTTTTTTATGAAATGCTTTGGGTAAACTAATCAAAGATGTCATCTTAAACTTCCGCTCTTCATGTTTTAAAATTTTCACTATGTTTGGATCTAATGAGGTTGGCAGATATATAGTCAGTCCCACGATTCTAGATCTGTATAAGTAATCAGTTTTGAAGAGGATCATACCTCCTTCAGAGTGATAAATATATAATCCTGGTATACACTGATTTTTTTATATATCATTTGATAAGCATGAATAATTTGTAGGAAGAAGCAGATGATAGTCATCTAGCCTAAGTCTGCCTCCTTTTAAATGAGTATATTTCCAGCAGTACTTTAGCTTACGTCCTTGTCTGTAATTCCATTGCTCATGATCTCAGTAACGGCATGAGCACATGACTTGTACAAGTTATTCTAAAGCACCACTCACTGCCTGATTAGAAGTCACTAGAATTTTGACTACACCTTGCTGAAATATCAGGTGAGTGAATTAACTTTTTATGGGTAGCTGTCATAATAAGATTAACAAAGCCTGACCCTTCATAATGGAGAGGAAGAAGTAATATAAATCAAGGCATCACTGACCTAGATGTTGAAATTACCCCACATTATATAGCCTATATGCTCCAACACTAAGTAGCCTACTGAACTCTTGTAGAAAAACTCATGTATCCCTGAGCAGATTGTATGTGAGGAGAAATCTGTAGATTGTTCCTGACAAGAACTGGAGTTCAGACAGGTTTCTGTTATAAATATGAGGTGACCGTCATGCAACAGTGACAGTAATAGTTAGCTTGTACAGCCATACTCAGGTCTGCAGCAGTATGCAGACTCCACAGGCATTTCAAACATATGTATACAAACATTGTTATACAAGATTATTGGTCTTGTCCCCCACTTGACCAATTTGTTCTGTTCTAGTCTTTTTACCGTTATGAATGTCTGTTACTATTTTTTTCTTTATTGTATTATTCAGTTTTCTTTTTACTAATAAAATAATTTACTAACAATGGAGCTTTACTCCCTGGGCCTCCACTGAAAAAGGGCTTCATGCCTAGTTGGACTGTCCTGGCAAACAAATGTAAAATAAAATAAATAAATAATAAATACAAAATAAAATGTAAAGTATTGTTAACACGTGATTTCATCCCAGATGGTGGGGAGTAACTCTAACAAGAATTTGTTTTCCATGCTCTGATTTACCAGCTGCAGGATTGTGGTATGTGATCCATGCCCTATGTATCCCTAAGATGGCCAACGTCCTGTACAGGTTGTTAAGAAGAGCTGTAATCTAAGCTGAACAGAATGGGTGAAAGGCCAAAAGGAGATGCTTGTGATTAAATGTTATTAGAAAAATGAAGATAGAAAAATAAAAATGAGTGTATTTTGAGTTCCTGCTAATAATAACTGCCATATACTAAGGCAAATATTTTTGCTTCTTGGCTGTTAAAAAGACCATGTAAATAAGTAATAACTAATGAATACAATATGTATTAAATTTAAGATTAGTGACTCTTGATAATTTAAGAGCCTTGGTTTGACTTATTTGCATGTAACTCTTAAGACGGATGCTTCTTTCTTCTTCTTTTGTCCCTAGATGGCAGCCAGTGGAGGTGGTCAGCCCATAGTTGGTACACTGCTGTGGATGCTGCTGTATTCCAGACTTCCTTCATGATGCCTTTCCATGCAGTTTTGTCCATAGCAATGTTTCTGGCCTCCTTTGGGTCAAGTTGCCAGCTTCTTGGGTCCTCTTCAAACTGTTTAGCCCACGTCTTCTTTGGTGCCAATTTGTGAACTCTCCAGTTCATGGGGCACTCTTTCCATAATAGTCTGTATGGCAAGCGGTGGGTGTCCATCCTGCACACATGTCCAAACCAGCATAGCCTCTTGTTTTGGATATGTTCATTGATCATTGGCTGCTGCTGATCACATGTGGTCTGGATGTTCTCATTTCTAATGCAGTCATAAAGCAAGATTCCCAAGATTTGGTGCAGGCATCACATTTGGAAGACCTCAAGTTTGTTCAGGTCTGGCTTGAGGAGGATCCAGGTTTCTGATCCATAAAATAGAATTGGCAAGATCAGTGACCAGAAAAGGCAAATCTTGGTTGTGATAGATGTTTATCCTCTTCCATAGACACCTCCTGAGCACGGAAACTGCTGCATTGGCTTGTCCAGTCCTGCTATGGACTTCACCTGTTGATGCCACCTTCTTCTCCTAGACCAGTGAACCCAGATACTTGAATTATTGCATTTGTTTGATTGAACTCCCCTGAGGTGGATGGTGCCTTGTGATGCATCTGTTGCCATAATTTTTGTCTTGTCTGTTTTTATCTGTAGGCTATATAATTGTGTGATGTCGTAGAGTATATCTGTGTCCTCAGCATCACTGTATGTGAAAATGGCTCTGTCATTGGTGAACATCAGGTCAGTTACAAAATGGGCTTCATCATACTGGACTCTGCTCCTGCACTCAAATACTCTCCTCATGATGGCATCAACCACTATGTTGAACAGCAGTGGAGAGACCCCATCCCCTTGATGGACCCCCAGTCTGGATGGTAAGCTCTTCAGACAGTTAATTTCAAATGCACACCTGGCTGGATGAGCCATTTTATGACATTTGAAGGAGTCTGTTGATTTTCTTTAGCACATGCTCAGTCTCCAATGTCTTCCACAGGGCAGACCAGTGGGTACAATGCGGACTTGAAATCGATAAAGATGCTAGATAACTGTACATTGCCCACACTGGATTCTTTCCTCCGTTAGCTGAAGGATGGCAAAGATTTGATTGCAGCATCCTCTGTTTGGTCTGAATCTGGTCTGTCCTTCTCTGCTGGTTTGCTTGCTATGTTTCTGCAGCCTGGATTGTATGATCTTCATAAAGACTTTGCTGATTATGGAGAGCAGGCTGATGCCATGGTAGTTCTTGCATTCTCTTTTGTCCCCCTTCTTGTGGATGGGTATGATGATGACCTTCTTCCATGTGGATGGTATCCTCCAGCCTTGATTGCTTCTGCAGTGACCTGATCCTACTCCTGGTACCTTGTTATTTCTCAGTGTTCTGATAGCTGATTTCACCCCTTCAACTGTTGGCTTTGCATAAGTCATTGGGGTTTCAGGGACCTTGATGGGTGGTGGATCGACCATTGGTCCATGAGGTGGGTCATGGTTGTAAAGCTCTTGAAAGAATTCCCTGCATCATCTCAGGTGTTCACAAGTTGAGCACATGAATGTCCTGTCTGCTTTTATGATGCTGTCACCAGTGGATTTGATATTTCCACTCAGTCATTTGAGGGTGCTATACAGGGTATGGTACTTGTGTCTGGATACCGCCTCTTCAAGGTTGGCTGCCACCTTGCTCCAGTATGCTTCCCTTTCTGCTTCCACCATCTGCCAAGCTTCTCAACTGACCTGCCAGTATCGTTCTTAGTTGACCAGCTTCTCCTGCTTCCATTGGACTATGAGATCCAGGCACTCATCAGATATCCATGGCTGTGTTCGGTGGCAGATAGGTGGGCATAGCAATTTAGCGCATTCCATGATGGAGTTTGAAATCTGATTTTCTGCCTCATCCATGTCCTCCATTTGGGTCAGTGCTGCGAACGAGTTTGACAGTGCAATCTGGAATTCCTGTTTGTGGGTGGGGGCCATCAGTTGCTTCCAGTCCAGCCTGGCTGGTGGAGGTGTATGCTCTGCATGGTGTAAGTGAAGCTGTATCACAGCACAAACAAGGTAATGACCAACACTGCAGTCAGGCCCTCACAAAGCATGGATATCACTGACCGAAGATCAGAAGCGAGAGTTGATCAGGATGTAGTCTAATATGGCCGAGTCCTCACCAGATGGGTTTCACCATGTGAGCTGGTGTTTGCATGGATGCTAGAAATGGCTATTTCCCACAATGAAATTGTTTGATGCAGCAAATGACAGAAGGCACAAACCATTATCATTCATGTTCCCATGGCCAAATCTAGTCATCATTCCTTCCTAACCAGACCTGTCCTTGCCGATGAGGTCATTGAAGTCTCCTGGCCAGATGATCATCTCAGTCCATGGGATTAAATCCAGAGTGTATTGGAGCTGGTTGTAGAAGTTATCCTTGGCTGGGTCCTGACTCATCTTAGTTGGTGCGTAGATGGACAGAAAGTGGGTCTTGATTGTACCATCAATGGTGAGTGCTACCAGGTGGTCTGATATTGGACGGAAAGCAATTATGCTTCTTGCAGCTCAGCTATCCAGAATAAAGTCAATGCCAGCCTTTCTCTTCTCACCAGCAGAGTAGTACAGCATCATTGTTTCATCAGCTTTAGGTGGTTGGATGATCAATGTTCCATAGCCAGTGAGTCGTAACTTCAACACTGCACAGATCTAGATTTTGCATTTCACGAGTTCCTTGGCAATGATTTCCTTTTGGCCAATATAGTGGCCAGTTTGAGCACTCCATGTGGTGTTATGGGCTTCCAATTTCAGAGTAATGAATTTCCTTCAACCAGTTTCCCTCTTCTAACCAGCACCCTGGGTATCCAATGCTGGTATATCGGCTACCCCAGATGCAGTAGCATAAGCGAATGGGTTTGTTCAAATTTTCATGTGGTTTCTTGCCTGGTTTCCCACTTCTGGCCACTGCAGTGGGGTGAATTCCTTCCTCCTTTTGCAGCCGGGCTTGGAACCATCCTTGCTGGATTTAAGATCGATTAGGGGCTGCTGTTTAAAAAATGGTAGTGTACAACTTTGGATGTGATGCTTCAATTTAACATGGTCATTTTCAACTATTTAAGCTGTTAACTATTTCTGTATACCATTCATATAATCTTTCTGCTAATGACTTTTTGTCTTATACTATTTGTTAATGAATTTAGAATCTTGATCAGATAATGTATTTGCAGTTATGCAAGATAACAGTGAGGTTGCAATTCTTGTGATTACATGTATCTCAGACTTACTATTTCACACCCTCCATGGGACAACGTGGAGACAATGGTTCCCTTCCAATACTTATAACACTTATGCATTCCATATTGTTAGTCTTTTTTAGTCTTGGAAAATGTCTAATTACAGCTAAAGGATTCTGCTGCTATGGTTGGAATGTGCTCTTTCAGTCTTTGCTGGCAGTTGTCAAAAATATCCTCCCTACAAAAACCACAGCTAATCAAGCCTTTAGGTTCACATGATCTCATACCAAGAGAACAACTGCAATGTTCTCAACAAGGCCAAATGGCTGCCTGCCAGCAAAGGAAGTTGCACCTCTGCTAGTCTTCATGTATAAATGTCTAAAGTTAAATGTTTATCTATAGCTGACAGACATATTTTCTTTTCAAATTTACAACCACCTATTCATTCTAATGAAGCCATTGCTGTAAGATGTCCACAAAACAGAGACGATTCAAGTAACCACTCATTATCCTTTTTAGGCCCCAGAACCTGAGACTCACTTCCTCTCACCTTAGAGCTCTAATGACTTTTTATGGTTCTGTGGCCAGCTGGTACAGCATCACACAAACTGGGCCATATGACGAGGTATTACTCACTGTACAATTTTCTGAATAGCCTTTTCCAAACCCATAAATTCCATTAACTAACTCCTTTCATTGTAAGGACACTGAATTTTTCTGAGTATGGAATCTTGGAACCCTCATTCTGTTGACTAATCCACCACCCATTCATCAATCAAGTTTTCATCCATAATACTTAATTAGTAATATTCCTCTATCTTGATTAAATGTGTTTATTCATCTCTGGGACATGCCAAAAAGCTCAGTATAGTGCATTATAATACATATGTGCAGTGACACCAATTAAAATCAATTGTTAACCTATTTGTAAAAAAATTCTGCTACATTTACACTGTATACTCATTTGTTGTGTATATTAATGATCCACATTCTTTTTCTGTAGATAACATGTATATTTGCTTTGAAAGTAACTGACTTTCTTGTACAACTAATGTAATTAGTCAGTGCTATGCACTCTGTCTGAAATTGGTTTGTCATGAGTATATTACTTCATCTGTCAAACTACAATAATTAAGTGCATTTTTTTGCTGTAAGTGTGATCGTTCTCATACGTTTGATTGACAGTTTGTGGTTTCTGGTTATCTTTCCTTGACATAGGCTAGTTTTGTACTACTTTTTGCAAAAATAATTATATTTACAAGCAAAAATGCACTATTTTGTGCACATCGACTTTTGCTCAGTATATACTTTATTTCTGTATTTGCATTTGTTTACCAGGAAAAGCCAGCTGGGCCCTGAAACCCTTTTCACTTGAGCCTTGAGGAGAAAAGCTACAATAATACATGAAAGAGTCAGAAAACAGAAATGTAAATGAATACATGAAACAGAATCATAAACAAGTACATAAATCTGTGGCACTCATTGATAATAACTTGTAAACAACATTTGTATTTACTTATTGAGAAAAAAAGAAGATTATAGAAGGGGAATGCAGAATATAAAGGTGAAACTAGTTTCTAAAGAATGCTAATTATGTTGTAAGAATGACTGCTAGAAAGTGTAAAGTGATAGTTAAAGTAAGTGAGTATACCACTCGTAGAATTATTTACAAAATATTTTTATTAAGTATAACTCATTTTCACAGCAGACTGTCTTGATTATTCCAATGGGATTACCTATGGCTAAAATAAACGATGAAGTCAGAGAGACAAAGTAAAGGGAGCTGTAAATGGTTCATCTCCCAGGCCCCTGCTTACACTTATTAAGGGTATCAGAACTTGTCAGATATTTGGGCTGCGTGGCTAGGCTTAAATGACCCTTGTGGTTGTTAGTCTAGTGACCACCTATGAACCTATGAGCTGTTTTTTCCTTAAAGTTTGTTTAACATTTGCTTGCTTGAATTTAGTCTGTTTTGTAAAGCGCTTTGTGAGAAAACACTTTAATAAAACTTTGGTTGACCTGAGTACCTTTTGCTGGACAGCTGTTATTGCAATGAAGCCTCCCACAACAGGTTCTACACAGAGAACTACTCTATGATTTTGAAAATGTGAGATCTGTGTTACATGATATAATTGTTTTTTGTACTGTGCAGTTTAGTTTAGATGAAGAAGAAATAAGAAAAGTCATGTCAAAACTGATAACATTCTCACAGTTGGGATTCTGGAGGAGGGGAGTATGTTGGTTTGGGCAATACTGTCTGCCTCTGTCTATCACGAAGCTGGGGGCCAGACCTGGGGTGAATTTCCTATTTCACATCCATTGGTCAAGGTTACACTTAAATAGTATTAGGGATGGACTCTGCCCCACATGGATGGGAAGTGTATAGTTTGGGTTTGTGGGCCTCAAACTCACATACCTGATCTCTGGAGTCCTGTGCTCTAACTCTGTACTATGGAGGCACACTTTAAGTTACTAAGTAATAACTGTTGCTTGTTTATTATTTTTTTCTATGGAAGATTGCTAGAATTTGTGAATAACAGCAATGTTTACTAGAAAGTATACATAATACTAGTGTTTTATGCAATGAAGAAGTATTTTATACATGAAAGCCTATTTCCAAGTTGTGCTGCAATAACCTCATTTTATAGTATTACTTGAGCTTGATTATTTGGAACATTAAGTTGCTTTGCTCAGTTTTGTTGTTGAGCTGTTTGCACACCATACTGTTTGTCATGATATTCAGCATTAGCGGACCAGAGTTCCGCTGTGGAGACCCCTAACCGGGAAATGCCGAAAGACAACAACAAATATATTCAACCTATTATGCAATGATCACTATAGTAGCATCAAGACTGTGAGTTTTAAATCCTGATACTCTTAATTATTCTTAATGAAGTTATGTTGAATGAAAACATTACTAGCCTCAGACTCCTGAAGTTATCCACCATCTGCATTGCTAAGCCAAGCTACTCATATCACTAAACAACAGATAGATATTTCATGAAAGGAAGCAGTAACTTAAACATGCACTGAAATAGCAATATGAACAAAGAAAAGACCGTAGTAATCTGTGTAAAGCAGCAGGTGGAATTCACCAGCATGTCATAACTCATTTTTTACAGAAATGGTTTATAAATGATTCATGCTACCACATCATATTGCCTCAGTACTGTAGAGTCTAGGAGTCCAATAAGGAGTTGGGAGTTGGTATAATAGTTACGATGATTGTCACACAATCTCAAGGTACAAAGTTTGATTCTGACCTTTGAAAGAGAAATTGGCTAGGCTTAAAAAGGCCCTTAAGAACAGCTGTCTTAGCACTTACCTATGAACCTACAATAAGAATAAACAAACATATTAGAAAAATGTAGTGTAATTATACCTCCAAGTCTTTTTTTCCTTATATTCTTTGTTAGGGGTCCCTTGCTTGTCCAAAGCCAGATTAAACTGAAGAGACAGAACATGATGGAAAAAAGATACATATGCCATAAAGTCCCAACAGCTGACCAGTCTACTTCATTTATGGAAGGGCAAATTAATAATGGGTACACATTTCAGAAACGTATCTTATAATTTAAATTCTTCAAACAGGAAGCTTCTTGATTTTCATTGCTCTCCAAATTTTCAAACAGATTAGATGAATGAAAACTGAAAGTCAGAATGAGAAGTAAATGCCACACTCGGCAACAAGGGCAGAGGGGTTGTAGCCTCAGCAATAGAAACGGTAATTACTTCATGTCATATATTGACTAAAATATTATTTTCCTGGATAGGTTTCACTCTCCTGCCACAAATATCAGAATAGCAACTGCAGGAATGGCATCAGTTTTGACACAACCTTTTTTACTTCCTCATCTAAACTATACTGCGTAGTAAAAAGAACAGTTATAAAAGCCCCAGTGGTCATTGGCCTAAAATACACCTATGGACTTATGAACTTACGTCTGTCCCTTTCAATGGATAAATGGTGTCTGATCTTAGCACTGATACATGTGGATAAGGCTGAGATGATGGTGCTACACAAAACAGATTTGTCACTTGTTGATATTAAGCAAAGCTTTTGATTTGGTAGAATAGGTGACTTTGTTTATAGTGGAGCTGCACATAGGGGATAGCTGGATCAAGGCAGTATGTTTCAAGCCAGTCATAGAGATATCTGATTTATTTATTCATTTATTTGAATTTGCTAGGTTACAGTCTTGATCATAATAAACCAATTTCAGTCTCAACCTGGATAAACAGACAAAAAAGTAGAATACAGGACATTCAGTTAGACAGACTTATGAATACAGTTAACTTAATGCATTGCATCATCATTCATGATCATAAAAATGACAGGGGACTATATAGTTACAAAGATGAACAAGGCAAGGACGTCCCTTGTCCCTCAGCTTGTTCTTACTGCCAGTTGGCGTAGTGGAGTGGAGGATATGAAAAAGTCAAATACAAGAGGAAGGGAAAGATGGGGAGGGGAGCTTTACTCCGTATGTTGAGTGACAGTTGTATTGTGCTGCAGTCTGATGTAGAAAAGGCCTTAGGGAAGGTATTGCAGAACTTTTGAGAGACTTATTCCCATTCATTTGGCAAAGGAGGATAAAGTGTCTTAAAGAGATGGAGAAAGGGAAAAGCTCACTGCTGTCTAAAGCTGTAAACTGGAGGAGAGGCAGTATACTGAGCGGGAAGGCTGAGTCAATTGATAGGGTCAGGATGATGTTTTTCAAAGAATTCAGATCTGCAAAAGAGAAGTGTGAGCTAACTGATAGACCCGTATGTGCTGCAATCTTAACAAAAAATGCTGTTTGGTTAAGGTAACATTTTGGAATGAAATATAATTTTTAGAGTGTTAAGTACTGAATTGTGTACCTTTTCCAGTTTTAGTCATGTCTGCATTTAGTGCTTGGCATTTAATAAAAATATGAAACAAATTTATATACAAACAAGTTATCTTTATCAAATGTATATTCTTATAGTAGGTGTCCAAGAATAATAGATGAGGTCATTGACCAAAAGGAAACATGACTGAGCAAGGCTTTAGTGACAATTTCTACAAAGTGAGGGAGTAAGTGAGGCAAAGTTGAGTAGACAGATTGCAGGAGGCAGAGGACATGATAGTGCTTAAGTTATAAATTAACCAACATGGCTACATCCAAGATACATGTCATTAGGGAAATTAGAAAAGTCTAAACTGTTGACAGGTATGCCTGCAGTGTGCGAGTGAACACAAACACATATTTGGTAATGGCCAGCATGCTGCGTACAGTTGGTTTGTTGCTGCATCCCCTCTAGCTCCTTATGAACCACATCCACTAGTTCTGATTTTCAAACCTTGGTTTCCTGGGTATCAGTTGGGGGTCTATCCTTCTGTGTCCCAGAATTTTAACTTGTGTGGATGGTTATCTGTGAAAAGGCTAGCATGGAAAAAGGACATCCTTGTGTATAAAAGCTGCTCCTTTTGGCATTCTGCTGCCAGCAAATATCATGTTAGCATTAGTGTAATTTTTCTTGTAGGTAGCTCCATAATTGACCATTTCCTTCCACTATGTTACCCATCATGTCCTTATTTCTGTATCGTGTACAGTTCTTTGAAGGGCCAATGCCCAAGTAATTTTTATTACATAATTCTTCCAAAAGAGGTGATCACCTCTATTTTTATTAGTAATGAAAGGACAGCATTCCTCTTGATGTGCTGTAGAAATGTATAGGCATACTTTTACAGGTCTTTAAGTGTCCTTTAACTGAATCAAGGTGCAATATACGGAAGGGAATAGAATGCATACAGCTCATCCAATGTCAAATATGCTACTTAACTGGGTATGAAATATTAAATGCAGATCAATACAGAATGCCGTGCTATAGAAGTTTCACAGGACAATTATACCACTTAAATCATTCATCAAGCCCTATAGCGATTAAAGTGCCCACTGAGAATATTCTTTAAATAGGGAAATTTTAATTTTTGTTTTGCAAAGCATCCACCCATATCTACATATAAGTTGTAAACTATGAGATTCAGGTTTTGTACTTCATTTGTTCTCTTAGGTATTGTTTCAAAGTATGATTTGTTTGTGCTATAAATGCTTACAAAATATGGCATATAGCATTCCTTCAGTGCATATCACTAAGAAACAGGTTGCATATTTAGGCCCCTCATATTAAAACAAGTGTAGGTTTGGGTATGTACTTTGCAAAACAACACAGATGAAATGGCAGTTTGATGAGACAATGACATGAATGTGGCAGCAGTCAAAATGTGGACTAGATCAGAAACATATACTGCTTCCAGTGAATAGGAAACAGAGCATGATATTAACTTCTTAAATAGCAAATGTTTGTGGAAACTTAGCAAGATTCACTACTGGCATCAAATGAAGTTTTTTTACAGTAAGTTTCACAGTGTGTAGTAAAGCACAGCAGGAGGAATTGTAGTAGGTAGGCCAAAGAGGATGGGTGTAGAGGTATCTGAACATATCTCTCAACTGTATTGAATTCCTTGGTTTTTACCAGTTTTGAGAGCAAAATAATGGGGTCGCACGAATTTACAAGTGGCCCCTTCAATTCCCGATTTTTTTTTTACACACATTATGGCTAATGTCATCATGCCACTGTGTCCTGCAACATCATGAGCTTTATGAGGCAGGGCACTGCTTGACTGGGAGACTGGGTGGAAGATTTCAAACAAAAATAAAACAAACTACAGCTCAGACAGTTGCTTATAGCTGGCGGGCTGTAGAGCATATTAAATGAAGAAAGTTGAAACAATCGGTTTCTAATTAGCAGCAAGCAATGCTTTCTGTCGGCCTGAAACAGATGAAAAAGTATGAGAATTTTTCTTTCTGACAGCTTATTTGCTTATCACTATTAATCCCATCTTTCTTCAGACAGAGCATACTTGAAAAAGACAGGATATGAGGGATTTAAAAGCCAGGGATAATTATTTCTGAGTTAATTATCCAGTGGCCAATAACAACCTTTGTAGGTCTGCTTAAATATGTTTGCTGGTTCAAATGGCTTAATATGAAGGAGGTTTGACATTTAAATAGCTAACCACACACAATAATGCAGTTATTGTTCATCAAGGTAAATGCCACTGTTGAGAAAAATGAGTAACTTAGCTCTAAGTTTCAGAATGATTGTTAGAATGTATAAGGCAGACTGATATTTAAAAAAATGACATAGTTTGACTTTGTATTAAGGTAAAAAAACTCTAGAAAATGTGACTTTTTATTCATTTTTATCAGAAGGTTCTCATGATGTGGTAATGTCAATTCTAACTTTTAAGAACTGACATAGTTCTAAGACCTAATAAATGTTAGAGATTTCTTGTTATTTTATTTTTTATAGAAAATCATTGGAAATATAATATGCTTCATGTGTGGCAGTTATGCTACGAGGTGGCAACATTTTATTTTATTTATTTATTTTATTTTACATTTGTTAACCGGGAAAGTCAGAATGGATACATATCCATTTTCAGCGGAGGCCCGGAGAGAAAAGCTCCACTTTGAAATTGACTTTAAAGTTGTGGTTACAGAGAAGTCTAAAAACATTTAGCACAATCAGCGACAAATTATAGACAAGGTTACATTTAGATAAAAACAATCATTGTTGGTTAATGACATAAGTATACAGAGATAGCAATTACATAGCTGAAGGGTGTAAAATAAAGAAAAGGATTTCCTGGTAGAAG
Organism: Protopterus annectens; assembly: GCF_019279795.1. Taxonomy (NCBI): domain Eukaryota; kingdom Metazoa; phylum Chordata; order Ceratodontiformes; family Protopteridae; genus Protopterus; species Protopterus annectens. Next base: position 16,558,840 of record NC_056726.1, on the reverse strand, counting down.
GTAAAGATGATAGTTAAGAGAAAGGTGGTTAGGTAAGAAGGAAGTTATTTAGTAAGGACAGAATAATAAGTTATCTTCCTGATAATGGAATAAAAGAATTCTAATGGTTGAGAGAAGTGCATGTTGTGAGGGTGGGGAGAGAATATAAAAGGGTACTCACCTCTTTGAGCTATGTTTGGGTTACTTTTGTCTTGGTATTAATCGGGTTAGTCTGGGTTTAGGCATGGAACATGGGAAGTGGCAATGAGAATTAAATCTTTGAGTTTCTACAAATGGATATATATTTATCATAAATTTTAAGAAACTTAATAGGAAAGGTACCTGGTGTCATAGCCTTATATATGTTGCTTTTTATCAACTGCAAGAATGCCATATCACAGGCTAAGGACATTAGTGGTTTAAACTATGCATCATTTCAACATGGAGCTTTATTTCTTTACAAAATGTAATTTTAGCACTGCTTTCATTCATGATTTCACACACATTAACATGAAATAACAATACTAATTTTCTTAACTAATCAACATAGGGTGAATTGTAAGAATTCAGCCTACGGTTTTCTTGAAATGTTAATGCATATATTTGGTCCCAAAATGTTCTGAGTGAAAGTTTAAATAATTAGTGGTGCTTGGATTTCAAAGATGAGAAGTTTGAACAGTCTGTAGATACCAGATTACAATGTTTTTAAAATGAAATCATCAAGATAGCGGCTCATATCCAGCACAGAGTAAGAAGACAGAAGTGTACTTTAAAAAAGAGACTGTGTCCTCATCAGAGCTGCAATGTCTGTGAATGGATCAATACAACATATGTGCTTATACATTTGACACTGCACATGGTTAAACACAGGTTTTGTCTGTAAGGTTACACTGACTTTGAAACATCAGGAGGAGTCTCTGTAATTGCATTTATTATACAGTTACAGAGACTCATTTTCTTACATTCTACATCCTACAGTCATATTTTCTTATTGATTTGGTGTTTTTTTGTTTAAAAAAACAACTTTTTCACATTCAATGTAGACATTTTTCACCAACTGCAAGGAACGGCTATGGGGGCAGCCTTTGCCCCCATGTATGCCAACTTAGTAATGGCAAAGTTTGAGATGGATTATATTTACCCCCATGTGCTTTATAGGTCCCATGTTGTTTTGTATCTGAGATTTATTGATGATTTAATTTTTTTGTGTGATGGCCAAGTGGAAGATGCTGAGACATTTGTTAATGATTTACAAGTTAATAATATGGGCCTTGAATTTGATGGAATACAATTGGGTTCTCAGGTTATTTTTTTGGACATCAAATTCAGTGGTTTAGAGACTGGTTTATATAGGAAATTTGAGCAAAGAAACCAATTTATTTTTGGCAATAGTTGCCACCCTCAACATGTATTATCCATTTTATCTTATAATGAATTTTTAAGAAGTCATAGAGCATGCAGTACTGATGAGACATTTTATATGGAAATTGGGGAGGCTGAAAAAATGTTCCTTAACAGTGGTTATAATGTGAGTGATGTCATGGAGGCAAAATCTAAAATAATAGAGTTGAGATGGGAAACTAATACATGTAGTACTGGGCTTAGGATTAATCTGCGGAAAAATTATGTGACACATGCTCCTGTTAGCAATAATAAGATCTTGGAGAAGGGTAATTGGAGAGAGGTTTATTTTGTTACCTCTTTTAATATAATTACTGACAAAATTGTTGAGTGTTAAACAATTTTGGCTAATGTTATTTAAGGACAAAGATTTATGTTGTTTGTTGTCCGAGCAGATTAAAATTTCTTATAAAAGGGCAAGAAATGTAGGTGACATGGTAGTGCATAATTATTTTTCTCCTCCAGAGGTCAGTAGAAATAGTAGTATTGTGGGTAAGTGGGGTACTACCCCTTGTAATAGATGTTCAGTTTGCAAATACTTAGTTAACTCTTTTTTATATATTAATGGGGTTAGATTTGTTCCTATGTATAATTTCACTTGTTGCACAGAGGGAATTGTTTATGCCTTAAAATGCACTTGTAACTTGTTTTATATTGGGGAAACGTATAGGAGTTTCAAAGTTAGTCTACAAGAACACGTGAGAGATATTAAAAATAAAAAATTAGAAAGTCCTTTGGATAGTCACTTTATACAATACTATAATTCCAACCCTGATAATCTTAAAGGCTGTATTCTAGCTAAGGTAGAGGTATGTTTAGGAGAATGTACTAGTCTGAAAAACAAACTTTTAAAGAAAGAAACACTTTTTATTTTGGAATTTGGTACCTTGGAGCCCTTTGGGTTTAACAAGGAGTATAACTGGAGGTATGTAATTTAATTACTGATTAATTGTGGGAGGGTATCTTTATTTTCAATTATGATTATTGTATTTAAGGCTGTTCTTTAATATGTATTTTACTCTTTGAAGGCTGTGTTAGCTGTGGTGCTAAGTCTTTTCATAAATTTGACTTCTATTTCTCTGGTTTGTAGCCTTTTTTTGTCGTATTTTTGCAAACACAGGTTTTGTCTGTAAGGTTAGACTGACTTTGAAACATCAGGAGGAGTCTCTGTAACTGGATTTATTATATGAAGTTAAAACTACTGAAAAGCTTAGGCAGAGAATTATGAAAATGCATGGTATTAAAATGTACATGCTGCATGAATTTCTGAGAACAGTTGTATACATTTAAATATTGGGCTGTCCAAAAGCTGTGTAAATATGCATTAAGAGATAATGACAGTGCATTATCAATATTATATGAGAATTCATTTGTTACACATGAAGAAAGGGGTTTAAATGATGTGTTGTTCTTTAAACACAGACTAAAACCAGGGGGTGTTCTGTGCTTGCTGTGTTTGCTGGGTAAATTAACTGGTTTAGGGACCCTTTTCAAACATGGCCCTTGCCACAATAACAATGGTTAATGTGTTAATCTCGCAGACACAAGGTACAGGATTTGATTCTTATCTTTGGAAGGCAAATTGGCTAGGCTTAAAATGCCCCACAAGGGCAGCTAGATTACTATTTACCTATAAATAGGAAATGCAGTTAGGAATGCAAAGGAAAAAAAGCACTGCCATTAAGGCACTGAACAAAGATTGCATTTACAATGCACAGCCAAGGTGTGACAGTGAATAAGTAAAACATTAAACAATGTTTACTAAAAAGGTGTGTAGAGCTATCTGTTTTGTTAGTTTGCATGATACATCTGATGAAGCACTTCCACACAGAAGCTTTATTATTTATGATTTGTTAACCAGGTAAATGGAGTGGTCCATAGACATTTGTCAGCTGCATGTGCCACAAGGCCATGGATAAGTGGAGTTTACATGTTGTAACACAGTGACGGCTTTTTCTCTAACGTGTCAAAATTAATGTCATATAAGTAATATTGTAAACAGTATTTTGATGTGTTGTGTTAGAAATTATGTCTTGTAGATAAGTTGTAAATATAGTACAGAAATGTGTTGTTCTTTAAGAAATGACTGGTATATCTCAGTATTACGTATAGAGGTTCCTTTAAACTGTGATCGTAACAAGCAATTACCTGGTTAGTTTAATATACAAAAAGGAGGCCTGCAGCCCTGGATGTCACAGAAATTGGCCTCTCATTGCAGGGGAAGTGTTGTGCCTTGAACTGTTGATTCTGGGAAGTGTGCTGTGAAAAAGAAGAGATAACCTGAGGAAGCCTGAGACAATCTGAAAATATTCTACTAAAGAATCCAGCCAGGAAAAGGTTTAAGGGAAGGCAGTAATTGAATGAGCTATGTAATATTCAAATGACAATAACTATATAGAAGATTATATGTGATGTATAATGTTTGTACCAGAAAATATGTCACTATGGTATGTTTTCATTTGTGTAAATATATGATTGCCTATGTCATAAGTGATAATTGAATAAAGATATTTCTTGTTAAAAAATCAGCCAGGAAGAAGTTGCCTGAATTTGTTTTGGGACTAAACTGATATGACAGACTGCAGAGTTTTTTTTTTTTATTTGTTTGCACTACTGAATTATTTTATAGCTAAAGTTCCTCTTCTGCCCTTATTCTGATACCACACTATATATGGATAATATTTAGTTTAGCTAATTAAGCAACATGTTTTTGGCATATAGGAGGAAACCATTGTACCCAGAGAAAATGAACACAAGTGTGGGGAGAAAATAAAAACTCTGCAAAGACATTGAGGTGAGGTTAGGACTGAAGCCTAGACCCATACATCTCATCTTCTTAAGTGCAAGCAATCTGAACAGATTTTACACGTTACTCTTATAAACTTAAAAAGTTGTTAGATAACAGGTTTTGCATTAGCATACATTTTCTGAAAATATTGATATGAAGTCTGAAAACCAGATGTATGTCATTATTTAGTGACTTCAGTCCTTAGTAATTTGGCAGCAAACCACTAATGTTGTAAGGATCACACCAAAAATGTGAGGCAAAAATATGAATATTCAGTGAAAAGCTGGACCCTAGGGCTGTGATGCAGAGATCTTACCCATAAGGCACCATATTGTCCACATCTCTCTACAAGGCTGTGCAATTTGTTTGGGAAACATCAGATTAATTCCACACCGTCATCATCACCACATCAAGAGGAATCTCTGTAACTACATTTATTCAATGAAGTTAAAACTACAAGAAGCTTTGACAGAGAATTATGAAAATGCAGTGTTAAATGTGCATGCTGCATACATTTTTTGTGAACAGTTGTATTCATTTAAATAGCACAACATACACCATAGACTTGTATCCTTCAATTGCCTAGGTTTAGTTAAATTGTGAACTGCAGACCAGCATATTCAGTGATCTGTGTGATTCTCATACATGTTTATGTGTTTGAAATGTGATTTGATGTTTTGGTATAATAGCTATGAGAACTCACTGAACTGCCTTGGACACTATGCAGTACACTATCCTCTCTCTAGCACCCTCCCCCACCCCACACATGCACAGTTAGTTTGTTGCAACCCATTGTCTTATGCATTCGTTTCCTATAAACAGGAGTGAGGGAAACAAGGACAAACCTTTCTTCCTTCAAGATGGAGAGACTAAAATGCCTATTTGCTTATGTCAATGTGCATTTTTCTAGTGGATTCCTGTTAGGGAATTGCTTTCCAAGGCTTGTGCATTTTACCCCTGTATGCCTGCATGACATCAGCCAGTGCTAGTTTCTCTCTAACCCTCCTTGCTTTCTGCAGCTTTGGATGTGTGACAGGCCAGTCAGGAACTAGTTTTACTGCCTCCTTTCTACTGGGCAAGCAGATTCCATAGATTGGTCAATCCTTCCTTCTCTTGCTGGCTTTCTGATACCTAAAAGGGTCTTGGTGTGACCGTTCATTTGCTGAGTGCCACATTCCACTTAGCTACCATCATTTGCCTACAGGATGCTGTGAGGTTTAAAACACATATGAGCTTTATATTGAAAATGTATGTGGTATAGCTCTTCTGTATATAATTAGTGACTCAGGTTAAATATGTGAACTCATAACTGATACCTTTGACTGGTCATCGATATGGTTTGTTTAGCGGCAAGACTTTTTTTAATCATAAAAGTCAGTGTAAGTTTATAATCACTCTACATGTTGGGATGAGACTACATAACATCTATAGATACCCACCATTGAGAACTATTTATGACAGTTCCAAATATTTGTACCTTTTGGTTCTGTAAAAAACAAAACAAAACCCTGTGAATTGTCACTTCTGACACTTGTGTACTAGGTATTGTACTGTTTGGTACTAGACAACAGTATACAGTTGAACACATCCACACATTCCTGTGGACTCCTGTGGATGAATGAACACAGCCACAGACAGTTGTGGTTGCATGGGTGTAGCTGTGTACATATAAGAGCACTTGCACCGGGCCATATCACTCTTGATTGAGTTCTCTCTTGCTGTAGGCATATTGTTTATTCCCTTCCACTACTTTTGCCTACTCTGGACATTCTAATCCTATGTCTAATCCATGCTGTAACCTCTAAATTTATATTAAAACTTCTGATTTGGTATCTGAGACAATTTATAACTGATGTTTTCAAAAGACCATTACTTATGTAGTTGCCTTTACTGTCATTTGCACTCATCATTTGCTGTTTGCTGCAGGCATTCTGAGCCTGAGTCCTGTCTTAGCTATAGACTAACGATTGTCTTGATACTATCTGGGCACTGTCCTAAACTGTTGTGATGACACCCGAGACAGATCATGTGTACTAAGCTGTTGTGACGGCACCTGAGACAGATCATTTGTACTAAGCTGTTGTGATGGCACCTGAGACAGATCATTTCTACTAAACCAAGTTGGTAGTCATTGCTTTCTCATATTGATTAGTTTTTGCTACACTATTAAGTTATTTTCTACCTTTCATTTATGGATATTGTACATAGAGAATTATAACTCTGGTGCTTTGACTCATTGTTCATCCAAGTGTTCTAATATACAGACCCTTCCTACAAATTCACTCCATTAGTACTCATTATTACTCCCTATTTCACCAGGCACTAAGTGTCACAAAGTCACAGTATACCTCACTGACTGTCGCCAGCCTAATAGCAATAGAAACACTGAGGCAATGCAGGATACTGACAACTGTTTGATTCTTCCAGTAGATGATCCCATGTATGAGAGGTGCAAGTGTCTACTAAGCTTGGAGGCCAACCTCACTTCAAAGACTGTTGTTCTTGTTGTGTCTTTCGGCTTTTTCCCAGTTAGGGGTCGCCACAGCGGAACTCTGGTCCGTTAATGATTGGCAGTTGATTTTTACGTGCTGAGTTGCCGGCCCTAACGCACAACCTTCAACGAAGGTACGCCCATTCGTGCATGTCTCCACAGAAGACGCTCTAGCTGAGAATCGAACGGGACAACGTCTTGCTGTGAGGCGACAACGCTACCGCAGCATCACCACCGCAACTTCACTTCAAAGACTGTTGAATTCAGTATGTGGTTTGTTCATACACCCGCTTTACAGAACCACACCCACCACGTTCTAGGCAAACAAGCCTTCCTATGCTGAGATACTTAAAAATTCCCTGTCAGAACCACAAAAGCCTGCTAGACAAAGGTTTGGCATATAGCACACAGCATTACACTAACAGGCAAACAATATATACAGACATTACAGCGAAAACAACTAGAAATAGGAGTCACTCAAATGGCGGGCCAAAGCCCTAAAGGCAGCAAAGCTGAGATAGCACATTGTGTTATGTTTTAGTCATAGGTGACTCCATAGTCAGACATACAGATGGACCACTCACTAGACTGAGCAGAACTAGAGTCATGGTTATTGAGCTATCAGGTGCATAGATTCACAGTGTCAATTGGACCTTCAAGTCCCTTCACCCTAAGTGTATATATCAAATGTTCATTAGGTACACAGAAGTGAATGACTTCAGACATACTTCCTTGGATCATATAAAGAGAGACATAACGGAGTTCTCAGAATATGCATCTGAAATTGGTGTGAAACTAGTGTCAAGTAGCATCCTACCATCACTAAGAAAGATGCCAAAGACACACTAAAGATAACTGGCTTCGGCTATTGGCTTAACTACTGGTGAAATTATAAGCAGTTCCAGCATATAGTGGCCTGGGAGGAAGTCATGGACAACCCTGGCTGCTTTGGTACGTATGGCCCTCACCTCTCTCCTTACAGCTTCTGTATATTGGCTTTGATTTTTTACTTCTCCACAGTGCCTTATTCTATGCAGTGGCATGCTCCTCAAATCACCTACATAGCCAATCAAAATTAAAACTATATGAAGGTAGTACTACTCAATGCTTGAAACCTAAACAAGAAGATGCACTCCTTGCTGGCATTCCTTACTCTTAAACATGTAAACATTGGTATAGTCATGGTTTCAGAACAGCAATAGTACCCCTGCAGTGCAGGATTTTAGGGCCTAACACTCTTTCAAATCCAATGCAGAAAATGGCAGTGTTACTGGAGGGGGGCTTGGCTGCATTCTTAAGAAACCATCTCAACTCTAAACTCATAAGCCAGGAAAATTACCTTAAAATCATCCATATCCTTTTCATAGTAAAACAAACTCCATAAAATATTCTAACCAAGTACTTTACTTCCTCCATTTCACCTACAGCCTAAGAGGCATATCTAAGTAAACTGACATCCCCTACTATCCAGCTTAACACTCTTCTCTTGGGAGACACCAACTATCCCTCCATTAACTGGGAAAACTACACCACAGCAAATAAAATATGTACAAAGAATCATAGACTTCATTAATGTCCCTTGGCGGTTCTAGGTCATAAGATCGACAGCCACTTTCACCGACAACAAAAACATCGACACCACATTATCGACAAACCATAAACATGACACCTCACATGCCCGACAAACAAGTAACCGACGGTCCACAAACACGAAACCCCACACACTGCACACACCACAATAACAACAATCAACTAACAAAACACATCCCCTTATCCAAAAACCACACACAGAACACAAGCACACCAAAATCCTCACAAACCCACACTAAACCTCACACACACAACTATGTCCAACCCTAACCCAAACCCTTACCCTAAGGTCCGTCACTATTGCACACTCAGCTAACCCGCGCCCTAACCCTAACTCACTTAACCCACCCCTAACCCAAAAAATACCACTACCGCACACTTACCTAACCCGCGCCCTAACCCTAACTCACTTAACCCACCCCTATCCCCACAGACTGTCACTATCCACACTTACCTTAGTCGCACCCTAACGTCCGTCACCACCGCATACTCACACAGCCTTCTTTCCAACTCACTATCCCTGGCGTCGGAGTTTTCATCCGTAGCGTTGGTCTTCCGAGTGTCGATCATCTGGCGCCTGCTAATCCGTTGTCGGTTATATCAGCTGTCGATCTTCTAACCTAGACCCCCCTTGGCTATGTGGTTCAAGTTCCAACTAGGGGGTTCAAAAATGTTGATTCTGGTTCTCACCAGTACAGCCACCTTATGCTTAATACCTACAGTTATTATGTTAGTGGTCAAATCTGACCACCATTCTATAATACTCTCAGTGAGGGTAAAACCTGTCTTACAACAAAACGTTTCTGTTGTTAGAGAGTACTCAATGCAAACCTAATCCAACTGATGAAATGTATCTAACCTCCTTACCTCAATGATTCCCAACTTGGAGGCTGCAATATTTGTGGATTATTTATGTGCCCACATCAAAGAGGCATTTCCCCCATTAGGCGTAAATACAATGCTAAATTCAGGGAATAAATCCCTGTGGTGGAACCATAATATAAACAAATTATACAATAAGGAGAAGAAATCCATAGGCCATAAAAGCAAACTTAATACCCCATCATCTACTTATATATTAGACTTGGACAAATCAGTTCATACTATCTACCTGGAACTGGCCAAGGCCTTTGATACCATCCCACATTCTGACATTATTGATAAGCTAATCAAATGAAATGTACACCCTATACTACCACTGGATGGTAAACAGGCTAATGGACAGAATGCAGTCTGTTAGTGTGGAGGACATGCTGTCTTCGAAACGAGTAGTTATCAGTGGTCTTACCCAGGGATCAGTTCTCTTTGGTATTTACTTATCTGATGATAAGGCTGTCAGAGCCTGTAGATGACTGCAAACTAGTAGCTCTCATTAACAGCTTATCTGACTTCCAGATTCTTCAGGAGGGACTTATACACACAAATAAGTGATGCAAGGGTCACAGCATAAAAGTAAATGCCAAGAAACGGGGCACCCATGTACCTACCACATAGGTGGCATGCCTTTCAAAGTTGACTCAGTCATTAGGGACATGGGTACTTTTGCTGAAAATGAACTATCCTCTGATCACCATATATCTACTATTGTTAGGAAATACTTTACCTAACCAGAGTATTCACCAGCGGTAGTTCATCCAGGTCGAAGGAAGTTATCCCTCTCTACTCATCCCTATATTAGGCTCATAAAATAGTATAATGGCCACCTTTGCATGTTCCTTTTTAAGCATATAACCCAGCATGAGAGACCTCAGTATTTCTTCACTAAGGTAGTCAAGGACACATCTTCCTTGACCACTTTGATCACCTTAAAGTGTTCTGTCTCTCTTTTCTGTTTTCTACAGACTCTTGAGAGTTGATCTTTGCCTAGCCTACTGAGTCTTGAAATATCTGGTTCCATGTAACCTCCTACACATTCACAAAACTAACACCATTCTAAACACCCACTCAAGACATTTTAATTTCCACAGAAACATAAACAGGACCTGTTGGTTTTATACACACACACACACACACACACAATTTATACATATATATATATATATATATATATACACATATATATATATGTATATATATATATATATGTGTGTATATATATATATATATATATATATATATGTAGCGGTATATAAAGAGAGAGATGGCGAGAGAGAGATCTGTATTTATGTTATATATATATATATATATATATATATATATATATATATATATGAAAACCCAGCCACTGGGGATGCACAAGCCAGTGAATTTTTTTGTGCCGGTCCCAAGCTCGGATAAATGGGGAGGGTTGCGTCAGGAAGGGTGTCTGGCATAAAATCTTGCCAAATCATACATGCAGACAACAGTACAGATATACATACCGGATTGGTCGAGGCCCGGGTTAACAATGACCGTGATCAGTACTGTTGGCCAACAGGGTGCTGGTGGAAATTGGGCTACTGTTGGCCGAAGGAGGAGAAGAGGGGGAAGGCATGCCCAAAGGCAGGTAAAGGCTAGGACTGTGATAGTGAGGGTCAGAACTTTGAATGTTGGCAGTATGACTGGTACAGGGAGAGAGCTACCTGATATGATTGACCGAAGGAAGGTTGGTATATTGTGTGTGCAAGAGACCAGATGGAAGAGGAGCAAGGCTAGGTGTATCAGAGGTGGTCTCAAATTGTTTTATCATGGTGTGGATGGGAGGAGAAATGGCGTAGGCATTATCCTGAAGGAACAGTATGCTAATAGTGTTTTGGAGGTGAAAAGAGTGTCGGATAGAGTGTTTATGAAGCTGGAAATTGATGTTGTAATGATGAATGTTGTTAGTGCATATGCTCCACAAGTTGGGTGTGCGATGGATGAGAAAGAAAAATTTTGGAGTGAGTTGGATGAAGTGGTGATGACTGTACCCAAGTGTGAGAGACTGGTTATTGGAGCAGATTTCAACGGGCATGTTGGTGAAGGGAACAGAGGGGATGATGAAGTGATGGGTAGGTATGGTGTTAAGCAAAGGAATGCAGAATGTCAGATGGTAGTGGATTTTGCGAAAAGGATGGACATGACTGTGATGAATACATATACATAAGAGGGAGGAGCATAGGGTGACATACAAGAGTGGAGGAAGATGCACACAGGTGGATTATATCTTATGTAGAAGGGCCAGTCTGAAGGAGACTGGAGACTGTAAAGTGGTGGAAGGGGAAAGTGTAGTTAGGCAGCATAGGATGGTGGTTTGTAGGATGACGCTGGTGATCAAGAAGAGGAGGATGAGTGTGAGGGCAGCACCAAGGATCAAATGGTGGAAATTGAAAAAGGGTAATTGTGAGGTGATGTTCAGGGAAGAGTTAAGACAGGCAGTGGGTGGCAATGAAGAGTTACTGAATAGCTGGGTAATTACAGCAGAGCTAGTAAGAGAGATGGCTAGAAAGGTGTTTGGTGTGACATCTGGAAAGAGGAAGGAGGACAAGGAGACCTGGTGGTGGAATGAAGAAGTACAGGAGAGTATACAGAGAAAGAGGTTGGCAAAGAAGAAGTGGGATTGTCAGAGAGATGAAGAAAGTAGACAAGATTATAAGGAGATGAGGTGCATGGCAAAGAGAGAGGTGGCGAAGGCTAAGGTGTATGAAGAGTTGTATAAAAGGTTGAACACTAAGGATGGAGAAAATGACCTGTACCGATTGGCTAAACAGAGGGGAACGAGCTAGTAAAGATATGCAGCAGGTAAGGGTGATAAAGGATAATGAGGGAAACGTACTCACAAGCGAGGAGAGTGTGTTGAGCAGATGGAAAGAATACTTTGAGGGGCTGATGAATGAAGGGAATGAGAGGGAAAGAAGGTTGGATGATGTGCGGGTAGTGAATCATGAAGTGCAGTGGATTAGCAAGGAGGAAGTAAGGATAGCTATGAAGAGGATGAAGAACGGAAAGGCTGTTGGTCCAGATGACATACCCGTGGAAGCATGGAGGTGTTTAGGTGAAATGGCAGTGGAGTTTTTAACTAGATTGTTTAATGAAATCTTGGAAAGTGAGAGGATGCCTCAGGAATGGAGAAAAAGTGTTTTGGTACCAATTTTTAAGAATAAGGGTGATGTGCAGAGCTGTAGTAACTACTAGGTTAAGAAGGGAGGTGATGATTAGTGATCAGCAGTATGGTTTCATGCCAGGAAAGAGCACCACAGATGCGATGTTTGCTCTGAGAGTGTTGGTGGAGAAGTACGGAGAAGGTCAGAAGGAGTTGCATTGTGTCTTTGTGGATTTAGAGAAAGCATATGACAGGGTGCCTAGAGAGGAGTTGTGGTATTGTATGAGGAAGTCTGGAGTGTCAGAGAAGTATATAAGAGTGGTACAGGATATGTACGAGGGTAGTGTGACAGCGGTGAGGTCTGCGGTGGGAGTGATGGATGCTTTTAAGGTGGAGGTGGGATTACATCAAGAATCAGCTCTGAGCCCTTTCTTATTTACAATGGTGATGGACAGGTTGACAGGCGAGATGAGACAGGAGTCCCCGTGGGCTATGATGTTTGCAGATGACATTGTGATATGTAGTGAGAGTAGGGAACAGGTGGAGGAGACCCTGGAGAGGTGAAGATATGCTCTAGAGAGAAGAGGAATGAAGGTCAGCAGGACTAAGACAGAATATATGTGTGTGAATGAGAGGGAGGATAGAGGAGTGGTGGGGATGCAGGGAGTAAAGGTGGTGAAGGTGGATGAGTTTAAATACTTGGGATCAACAGTTCAGAGTAATGGTGAGTGTGGAAGAGAGGTGAAGAAGAGAGTACAGGCAGGATGGAGTGGGTGGAGAAGAGTGTCAGGAATGATTTGTGACAGACAAGTACAAGTAAGAGTGAAAGGGAAGGTCTACAAGAGGGTAGTGAGACCAGCTATGTTATATGGGTTGTTGACAGTGGCATTGACAAAAAGGCAGGAGTCAGAGCTTGACGTGGCAGAGCTGAAGATGTTAAGATTTGCACTGGGTGTGACGAGGATGGACAGGATTAGGAATAAGTATATTAGAGGGTCAGCCCAGGCTGGAAGGTTTGGAGACAAAGCCAGAGAGGCAAGATTACATTGGTTTGGACATGTGCTGAGGAGGGATGCAGAGTATATTGGGAAAAAGATGCTAAGGATGAAGCTGCCAGGTAACAGGAAAAGAGGAAGGCCTAAGATAAGGTTTGTGGATGTGGTGGTTGGTGTGACAGAGCAAGATGCAGAGGACAGGAAGAACAGTCGATCTGCTGTGGCGACCCCTAACGGGAGCAGCTGAAAGAAGATATATATATATATATGTATATATATGTGTGTATATATATATATATATATATATATATCTATATATATATATATATATATATATATATATATATATATATATATAGTATTTTCCTCTATATATGTGTGTGTTTGTGTGTGTGTGTGTGAGTGTGTGTGTGTGTGTGTGTGTGTGTATGTATATATATATATATGTATATATATATATATATATATATATATATATATATATATATATATATATATATATAGAGTGGATGTAAAAAGTTTACCCCGTTAAAATGCCAGGTTTTTGTGGTATAAAAAATTAGACCACAATAAATCATTTCAAAACTTTTTCCCATCTTTAATGTGACCTATAACCTGTACAATATAATTGAAAAAGAAAACAAATCTGTTAGGGACAAAAATATAAAAAATAAAAAATGTACAATAAGCTGGTTGCATAAGTGTGCACACCCTTAAACTAATACTTTGTTAAAGCACCTTTGGATTTAATTACAGCATTCAGTCTTCCTGGGTAGGAGTCTATCAGCATGGCACATCTTAACTTGGCAATATTTGGCCACTCTTCCTTGCATAAGCACTCCAAATCTGTCAGATTGTGAGGGCATCTCTTGTGCACAGCCCTCTTCAGGTCACCCCACAGATTTTCTATTAGATTTAGGTCTGGGCTCTGGTTGGGCCATTCCAAGACTTTCATTTTCTTCTGGTGAAGCCATTCTTTCATTGATTTGGATCTATGCTTGGGGTCATTGTCATGTTGAAAGGTGAAATTCCTCTTCATCTTCATCTTTCTAGCAGACACCTGAAAGATTTGGGCCAAATGTGACTGGTATTTGGAACTGTTCATAATTCCCTCCACCTTGACTAAAGCCCCAGTTCCAGCTGAAGACAAGCAACCCCAAAGCATGATACTGCCACCACCATGCATCACCGTGGGGATGGTGTTCTTTTGGTGATGCGAAATATTGTTTTTGTGCCAAACGTACCTTTTGGAATTGTGGCCAAAAAGTTCAACCTTGGTCTCATCAGACCATAATACATTTTCTCCATGCTTTTGGAAGACTTGACGTATTGTTTTGCAAAATTTAGCTGGGCCTGGATGCGTTTCTGTGTAAGAAAAGGCTTCTGTCTTGCAACCCTATCCCATAGCCCAGACATATGGAGAATACAGGAAATTGTTGTCAGATGTAGTATACAATCAGTACTTGATAGAAATTTCTGCAGCTCCTTCAGTGTTGCTGTAAGTCTCTTGGCAGCCTCACTGACCAGTTTTCATCTTGTCTTGTCATCAATTTTGGAGGGACGTCCAGTTCTTTACAATGTCATTGTTGTCCCATATTTTCTCCACTTTTTGATGACTGTATTCACTGTGTTCCATGGTATATCTAATGTTGTGGGAATTTTTTGTACCCTTCTCCTGACTGATACCTTTCAACAATGAGATCCCTTTAATGCTTTGTAAGCTCTGTGCGAACCATGGCTTTTGCTGTAGCAGGCAACTGAGTAAATGTCAGGAAAATCCTACTAGGACAGCTGAACTTTATTTGGGGTTAATCAGAGTCTCTTTAATTGATGGTGGTTGTGTACCCAAGAAGACTGAATGTTGTAATTAAATCAAAAGGTGCTTCAACAAAGTATTAGTTTAAGGGTGTGCTCACTTATACAGCCAGCTTATTGTATGTTTTTTATTTTTTATATTTTTCCCCTAAAAGATTTGTTTGTTTATCAGTTGAATTGCACAGGTTATAGGTCACATTACAGGTGGGAAAAGTTTTGAAATTATTTATTGCGGTCTCATTTTTTTTTATTTCACAAAACCTGGCATTTTAACAGGGGTGTGTAAACTTTTTATATCCACTGTATATATACGCACACACACACACACACACACACACATATATATATATATATATATATATATATATATATATATATATATAGATATATATATATCCCAGAGAAGCCATCTTTTATGGAGTAGACTTAGCTCCTTGATCCTGTTTTAAGTATAACCTGGATGAATGGATGGTCGGTTTTAAATACATCCCAGGTCTGGCCTCTCAAGCTCTCATTTAAAAGGGTCAAAACTTGGTAGATATATATATATATATATATATATATATATATATATATATATATATATATATATATATATATATATATATATATATATATCTATATATATATATATATATATATATATATTTATTTATTTACATATGTATATATATATATATAAAATGTATATGTATATATATATATATATATATATATATATATATATATATATAAAATGCTTATTATAAATATATATATATATATATATATATATATATATATATATAATATATATATATATATATATATATATATTGTCTGTATCAACTGGTACCTACATTTTGGGGTATTGTGACTGGGATAGGAATAGTTCTCTGGATCAACAGACTAGAATTAACCTATGAACTTATAAGTGGTTAGACCTCAGAATCTGACTTGTTCTTACTTACATTTACTTTTCTGTTCCTTTCATCATTAATCATTTGCTTATTTTAGTTAACAATATGCATTTTCATGGTTCTTTTCCTTTCATGCTGTAGTTGTATGATGCTTCTATGAAATATATCTGTCTTATTAGCAACATGGCACAGACATTACTTCATAGAGGAATAAACATTAAGGGGGTCTAGCACTTCCCAGCAGTATGCACAGTACCAGATAATTCATATTCTTCATGTAGTCTACGAGCTCCTCATCCAAGAAAAACTTACTCGTTTGCTGTCTGTAATACAAATACCCTACAGACGTTTGTGCTTACAGTAAACGTATCATGAAACAGTAAGCATCTGGAAATATATAAAAATGCAAATATTCTTTATCCTAATAAAATCATATACTTTTATAAGTACAGAATGAGAAGAAAAGTAGATGATAGGCTAAAACATATGGGGAACCACGCTGGCTACATGGGACTCAGAATGTATAGGGAATATAGGTAAGACAATCTTCACTGCTAGAGGATTATGGTAAAAATGACATACTGGAGGATTGTGAATAAATTTACTTATGCCAGAGGAGATACTAGCAGGTTTCACTATACCAGCCTACGGATCCCTTAAAAAAAAAAAAAAAAAAAAAAACAAGCTGCAGAGTATTGTACTCCTCAGCAAAGCCCGATGAACAATATAGCGCAGTAGTCCAGACATGATGTGACCAAGAAATGCATCAGTTTGAATTTTTTTTATTCTGTTTCACCTAGAGCATTTGGATGAGTGGGTGAGGGACAGGAGTGAGCCATTGTCCTATCTCCAATTCACTTCACTTCAGTGATTGATGTCAGTCCCATTAGTTTTGACTAGCTGCACATCCTTCCTGCAAGGTTTACACACAGAGAAGTACACCTGCTCCGCACTCTTTTTCAACTTAAGCCCTTACCTTAATGCCTGACTTGGTGTTTCACTATTAAACGATGATTCAGTCTAGTCTCCAACTTTCAGTTTTGATTTCTTTATGACTTTTTTCTTGTTCCCTTTATTTTCTTTCATCTAACATGTTTAGTTTACCCACTCAGTGTCAAACCAAATGTCGGCTGCACCTTTAATATGAAATATGCTTTCCCATAGCTGGTCTGCTAGCTTCTTACTCTGTTTGCTCAGTATCAGCATCTGAGATCAAATGATGATGTATCTTGCATTTTCTAAATCCCCTAAGACCCATTGCTCTCGCTTTGTTGATGAATAAGTTTTAGGGTAGTCTTTCATGAGGGGATGGGGTGCATGTAAACACCCTTGTAGAAAACAGAACACTTTCTCACTTAAGATGTAATTCATGTCTTTTTTACTTTCTTGGAGTCTTTGCTGTATTTCATAGTAAAATGATTGGGCATTACAGTGCCTGTAGGAGAACACATCTAACTCATTCAAAGTTCTTACAATTTTGGAACTAGTGAGCACTGTTTGTCTACAGCCTGAGGTGAGCTCCATTTGTGAGTTTCCATTTTATTCTGATGCCGCTGAGAAGAGTGAGATGATTTAGCTCCTCAATATACTTGGCATTAAGGTCGCTTAATATTGAATTCATTTAGCCACAAGTATCTGGTGGGAATGAACTCTTGCAGAATTGAGGCCTTCACTAGTGTCAACTTTGATGGCCTATTTATCTGTATCTGTATCTATATATATGTTTATTCCTGTAGCTGTATCTATATCTATGCATACATATATACTCATACATGTGTCTGTCGATATGTGTGTGTGTATATATATCTATGTGTGTATATATATATATATATATATATATATATATATATATATATATATATATATATACAGAGAGAGAGAGAGAGACAGATCTATATATATATATATATATATATATATATATATATATATATATACACACATACACAGATAGTTATATACACATATATACATACACACACACACACACACACACACACACACACACACACACACACACACACACACACACACACACACACACACACACACGCATATATGTATATATATATATATATATATATATATATATATATATATATATATATATATATATATTTATATGTATACAGCTGTGACAAGCATTCACACTGTAGCCCACCACATATTGAATGAAATAAATGGCATCTACATCAGTTGTTTTTTCCGCCCATGTATGGGAGTAAAACCGGTCTGCCTGTAATTTTCATCAAGTTGGTGATAAAATATTTTAAGACTCAAATGCATTACTTTCTTCCAACAAGCAGCAGTATGTAAAGTGTGGCTTATTAATACAGTCTGCACAATGTCTTACGATGCATTCTGCAAGTGGAAGCATTTATTGTGAACTTTCAGCTACAATATGTTATCTGGTTTACTCCAATTCACTGTGATGTCCCTCTGTGGTTCGGCTATAGAGACATAACATGTTGTGAAAGGTGTTGTCTGTGCCTATGGAGTGAGCCCTTTAATTGTACTCTCAGCAGTTAAGTAGCAGTAAGTGCATATTAGCAGTCTAATTTACTGTAGAGAAACAGTCCCATAAATAATCGCTGTATCTTAATGGTAATAATGGTGTTCGGAGTTATCAGACTGCAGGTTTTCAGCACATACCTACTCATTAATAATTCAGTAGCAGTTTGGAAGATTGTTAGCCATAGCATATTCTTGCCAGTAGGGAAAAGAAATTCCATTACTGAATACAGACTGTCTGCTTTCTTGTGAAACGGTAGAAAAAAATGGATCTTCATCTGAGAAAAATATTGTTTGCACTTTTGGAAGACATATTGTTATGGATACTTTGATTTTCATCCAGAAACCTTATGTGAAAAAATATATACTAAATTGAAATCAGTTGTTATTTGGGCAGGGCAGATTTTGTAATGACTTACTGACATGCACCAACAGCACTTTAGTTTTCAGGAAGATGCAGTTATGAACTGATGTCTCTCTGTAAATGGGCTATGCTAGTTTCTGCTGTATACCTGCAGTTCTGCCAGAGCAGATTGTGTTTGGGGCTCAGGTCTGCTGTCTGCTATACCCCACATTCAGTGTCTGTTCCCTGTGCATGACAGTCTGGAAAGGGAGAGTCACCCCTAATGAATGAGGGGTGTGCCATTAGCTGAAGCACACCCATGATACTTACATGGTTGTGTGCTGAAATTCTCCTGTCCATTTTGGAACTGAACATCTAAAAGTTTGAATATGGGGGAGTAAGTCTGATGCAGTAGTGCCTTTATGTTTTCTTCCCTTCTCCAAACTATAGCAATCTTGGAATTAGTAAATTTAACTAGCATCATTGTGGAAGATGTAGTATCATATGCTGGGGCAGGGGTAGGGTAGAAAAACACTTTAAAGGTGTAAGAAGTTTTGAATTCACTGTTATTTGAATCACACTTTCGTTTTTGAAATATTAGGACTCACAGGAGTAGGTCTCTCACTTTCAGTGGGGAACACAGTTGTCTTGCCAGTCATTGTTCACCAACAGCAAAACTGACCTACAGATGTGATCAGTGAAGTGGAACAAGATGACATGATTGCTCCCCAGTTGTCCCCCCCCCCCCGTTCATTGCAATCTTCCACCTCTACCCAGCACAATACATACTGCCAAACCCCCTTTGCTACAGACTACAGATGTGGTCCTATAATAACATATTCTGCACCCGGAATACGTGTTCAAGATATCTGATCATTACATGCTGCCTAGAATTCATCCATCCACAACCCCATTTCCCATTTTACATATGGGGTTAGGGGGCATGTTTCTTAAAATGACCACCTTTAATAAAAGGCAGTCCCCTCTGTACACCTATTGCATTTTGATAGCCATCTCATTTTACTTCATCCAGTCTGATGCTAATACTGGGGACTCTGATATTGATTATGTCTGTGTTCTTGATAACTGAAAGGCACACACTGACACTGCTGAAGACCATACATGCAGTATGAAATTAGTTCCACCCCCTCTAGCTGTATGCATTCAACATATCTAAAAGTACATGCTTCTAGTCAAAACATTCTTATCCCCCTACTAATGAAAGCATCTGCTGCATATCTTTATAGCCAGTGTCCCTGCAGACCCAGCACCCCCAAATGTCATACTTATATTATACTGACTTGCACTATGAGCTTAAGACTTTAGACTTTACCGGTACCTAAGAAGAATATTCTGACAGTTTTGTCTGAAAATATTACTAACGACCTTCACAAAAGAAAGAACAAGAAGGAATCCAAGATGGAAGAACAGGTGCATTGAGGAGGGAATGTAATTAAGATGAGAGTCACCATCCCCAGAAGAACAGGAAGGAAGGAAATGAGCAGAAAACACTTCCATATGGGGTGCAGAGGGCAGAAGAAACCAAGGAGAAATCTTATAGGAAAACACAGAAGGGATGGAGAAAGGAATAGGTGCAATAAAGGGAAGCAGGCCACCAGCATAGACAGTGAAAAAGGGTGAGGAGTGAGAGAGTGAAGGGAGAAATCTTATTGGAAAGAGAGTGGTAATGGCATGGCACCTAAAATGAATCCGGTAAGAACTAATGAGGGGACAAAGAGAAAGGTTTAGGTGACTGGAGACTCATTCACCAAGTGGGGGGGGGTGGCATTAAGAGTATTGGCAAGCAAGATAGGAGACACCAAATTTCAGTGAAATTGATTTTGGGACTTAGATTTGATAAAATGTAGGAGGCAATGGTTATGGTGACCATGTAGGAAAGAGGTTGATTTATATTCTGCTGTATGGAGGCACCAGTCACCTGTCAGAAAGGATGGCTGATGTGGTAGCATGTGGGGACAGGGATCTGTCGAGAGATATCAGGAAAGGGATTTGAAGGTAGCTTTTTTCAGATGTTACCTGCACCAGCTCCCAGTCTGCTGGAGAAGGAAAGAGTTAAGAAATATAATGATTGGCTGCAGCATTAGACAAGGGGGGCATGGGACTCATACAAAGATGGGAGAGACCTGGCAGAATTACCAAGTATATGCAAGCAAAGACTCCATCCTGAACTGTTGTGACAGTGTTTCTTAGTGATTTGTTTGAAAGATACATGTCAATAATTGTATTTATGAACTAGTCACAGAAACATAAGATGACAGGAGATATTCAGGCAGTAAACAGATATAGCCTGGGGTTATAACATTATCTTCTTCTACTCCAACTGATTCACTATTTTTAGTGTTCCTCTCTTCACAAAATATATGAATACAACTTATTTTTTCATTGGATAAATACACACAATTTACTGATGTTATAATTGCTTAAGAACTACTTTTTTGTGTAATTATTGTTCATAGCATTGCCTTCTACATATGCAAGTACTTGACTAGCTGCGCTTGTGGGCCATTTTAATGGCTGAATAAATTTCCCTCAAAGGTTAGAGTCAAACCCTGTACATTGCATCTGTGAAGTAAACACCCTAACCATTATGCCAACCCATTCTGTATATGTTGCTCACTGTATTTACAGTGTCATGTATTTAGTGCTGTTTTGTATTCCTGGGTTGAGACTGAAGTAAGTCCATTGGGACATAGTTAAATTCAAATAAATAACTAAATAAAAATCCAAGGAGTATAGCAGAAGGGCAGCAAAGGTAGTTAGGGTAGCAAGCTGAAACAGATTTGGCAGATGGCATCAGGAAAGGCAAAAGGGGGCTATTTAAGCACATAGCACAAAGGAGAAAGTGGGGAGAATTCTAGTTAGGCTAAGTAAAGACATGAGGGAGATTATAGAAGAATAGGGGAAAACAGGATATAGTGAATGAATTTTTTTGATCTGCATAAAGAATGCAGGTTGATGATGCCATTTAAGGGAAGAAGGGCAGAAGGAAGACAACAAGGGACAGAGATGGCAGGATAGGGAGGGAGAAGATGCAGAGGGAACTAGATGCTGTTAGGGAGGTTCAAGCAAAAGGATGAGATGATCTGCCTCCCAGAGTCCTCAGAATTCTGATAAGGTTATCAACACGTTTCCCTGTTGATTTTAGGAGAACTGGTGCTGTTGTTTTGAATTTTTAGCCAAGCCACTTATTTATGATAATTTTTTTCTGAAATAGCAGCTTTTTCTCAGTCTTGTAAAAGGTGGCCTTTACCTTGTGGGATTCTTTTTTACTTTCCTTCCAGAGAGTTACAGTAGTGTTCCAGTCTTACTTTATGGATTCCTTAAATCTGGAACAGGCAAACCAAATGGAGTGTAAGGCCTAAATATGTAGGATGTTCAGTTTCTGCTTCAGAGTTGGATTGCTAGTCTGTAGCATATACTCGACTTCAAACGTTGGTTGCTAGCTCAGTAGATATTGATGGTTCCGGGTGAAAGTTCTGAATTGTCCTGATGATCATGAGATATGGGAATTGTGACATTGTTAATGAGACTTGTGATTGGCTGATTCTTCTTTATATCTTCATTAGTACTCTTGGAGAAAGAAAAACAAACATTTATATTATGCTGTGTAAGAGAATGCTGATACCTGATTGACTGCTTGACCTCAAGGCTGTTACACTGCCTCAGTATAATATCACAGAAGCAGAACTATAAACATCGAGTAATAAATGTTTTGTTTCATATATCCTACTTTTACAGTCAGATTACAACGATAGTTTTGTAGTAGCTTGAGTATGTTGTAGTGCAATAATTCATTCCTGGATTGCTGCCTATTCTTGGTCAGAGGTCTTTTGTGTGACACTCATGTTGTGTATTACTGCTACAGCAAAGTAATGGTATACAAAACAAAGACTGGTGTTGGACAGTTTAATCAGTTGAAGAAAACCTTAATGCTGGATGTATGCAATTTCCATGCCAGAGTCTCTCACAATTAGCAGCTAAAGGCATTTTTCCTGTTGTTGTATAGGTTCAGATTGTAAATATTCTCAGTGGCTCAACTGGTGGAGCACTTGCCTTGAGTGCTAGAAGATCAGAAGGCTGTGGGTTCTATTCAGACTACAGGTGATTGCACAATAATTAAGATTCCTAGTGGCCTCCCATTTGTTCTGTGCATTGAAAAGAATGAGCTTTACAGAACAATTCCTGTAGATGTTATGTTCCATGTACATTGTACATTATGTGGTATATATCAACAGAGAAAATAATACTCAGTTGCAATTAAAACACCATCACTACTATAATAAAGGACTCCATAACAGACCAAATTGCATCTATTTTTTATTTGTGGTGTTACCTTATTTTCCCATTTTTTAGTCAAGTCAGAGATCAAGTAATATTTCCAGTTACATTTAATGTTTTTCGTAACTAAACATACAGTCTCCACAGTAGCTGAACTCTGAATCAGACATTATCTCAGTACTGAAATGAGGTAAAATGTTAGCCAAGACTTTGTACGACCTTTACACACTGTGAGAACATTACTTGCCAATAGTGGTTCGAGAGCAGAAAGACACTGGACATATTTTATTTAAAGACTAAATTCCCCAGAGCATAATTTAGGGTTACAGACTTGGTTTTAAATAACCTTAAAGTGCATTCTGTTAAGAGCGTTATTTCTACTGCTGTTTGCATCACACTGACTCACTAGAATGTAGGACAGTTGGTTGACTGAAAATCTGACCTTGTTAAACTTGTATACATTTTTTTTCTACTTCTTTCTTTAAAAGCATTGCCATATTACTGAGCTCCGGTTCTAAAAATCTAATGTCTATATTTCTTCATTGTTAATTATGTATTTGTTAATGTAGGGTTGCCTGTGATTGTAAAAACACCACTTGTCACAGGCTCATAAGAATGCATCTAATATGTACAGATAGATAGGTAAGCAGAAAAATACACTGATTGACTGAGAAGGAAGACTGATTAACTTCTATTTCATGTAACTGTTACTGCTCGGCACTGGACGGTACTTCATACTGATTGACGGATGCTATAAAATATATACAGGTCTTGTAGCTGGCCAGTCCAATTTTGTTATTTTGGTGGTGGTGGGGAATTTCCTATCCATGACTTTAGTTGCATAACTTCAAAAAAATTAGGAATATATGATCTACTTTAAAAAAACTGGAGATGTAGTCAGACATCCCTGAATAGGTATTCGTAACTTGTCATCCAGCCTAAAATCTACTATACTTTAAGTTGTACATTTTGAATAGGCAAGACAGATTAACTGACAGAATACTTTATTGATTTGTTTTGCTTTCTTTTGTTCTGCTAGCTTATAATCCTTCTGACTATATGATATTTTCCTTCTTTCCACTTTCCATTGGTCATAATCACCTACATCAGACAAGACATACCTTTCACAGTGAGGCAAACCCAAGGCTACTATTCGCAGGGTTTATTATGAAAAATCAGTAGTTGTTGCAGGTTGCTTACTGCTTAAGTAACTTACTAACTGAAGTAGTTAGAATTAAAATTGCTACTGCTCTCCTACTTCCCAAGTTACTGATTGGATCCAGGCTGTACACACCCACTTCAGTAAGCTGTGTGCAAAGCTAGACGTGATTTAGAACAGAATTGTAAAATTTGCCATATGAGGAAGCAATAAGTAATGCCACTGCATATACCTTAGAAGTTTAGGTTAACTTATTTTGAGATCAGACTAACTTACTTTTATTATCAAATGCATTTACGGGTAATATGTCTGCCCTCATTTTCATATACAGTTGTCTGTTGTGGCTCCACCCCACATGGGTTTCTTAGGGTGGAGAGTAAAGGCCTTGAAATTAGAAACTAAAGAAGAAATAGATGCGCTGCTGAACTTTTCACTGCTACTTGCCTGGCATCTAAAACATCCTCTCAGCAAATCTTAGGGTAGAAGAATCTAGACACACTTTTTAAAAAGAGGTAAATCAATTGAGCAGTTGCATGGTCACTGAAGAGCCTTGATTTAGATCTGCTTATGTCTTTAATCTTCAAGTGACCTCATAATTTAATTATACACTAAAAACCGAGCTACCGAGTCCACTCTGTGCCCCTGGATGGCCTTATTCATTGGCGAACTATGCAGCCAGCTCATCATACCTTTCAACTGCCCAGATTTTTGCAGAATGTTCAGATTTTTGCCTCATATTTTTGGTCTGTTCCTCATAAAATCTGTGATTTTCTGGATTTTTGTGGTGACTCACTGAGGATTAAGTTCACTAAATAATGACAGGCCTTTGAGTTTCAGACTTCATATTCCTCAGAAAATGCACGGTAAAACAAAATGTTTTATTCTAGCAACTTTTTAAGTTTATAAGAGCAGTATTTAAAATTTGTCCCTCTTTTGGGGGCTTTGTCCCCCCATTATTATTGGCTTTGTCCAGATTTTTTGTGCTAAAAGTTTGAGAACTATTCAGCTAAGACACCAGTTGTTTTGGGGTGACTTTCTGCCCACTGTGTATGTGTTTATTTTAAGCAAATAAATGTGAGAAAAAAAATCAATAAATGGTGAAAGGATGCCTCTAGTTGATAATATCTTGTATAAGGTGTTGACTTGCTACTCTTTGCTGTCACATGACAAGCTACAGAAAGGCCACACATATTAAGTAGTGAAAAGAAGTGGGTAGTTGCAGTGGATGAGAGCAGCAACAATCAGCGAAAGTATGGAGGTAAATGTGTTTTTTTAAATCATGGCAGGCAATCAGATCTGAACAGAGGGCACATTTGCAGAGAAAATGGAATGCATGCCAGCCAGGTCAGGTGTTCCACTTGCCCTGCAAACGTGTCCAGTATCAATGTTCTCTGGTTTCACAGAAATTCTCTCAACCTTCTCAGATTTTGTAGAATATCCCTGTCATTGCTTCATGCTTTTTGTTCTATCTCTTGTAATATCCTTCAATTTTCTTGTAAATCACTGAGGATTACTGTCAGTCAATTATGCCAAAAAGCAGTGTTTCATACTTGTTTTTGATCAGAAAATGCATGTTGATGCAAAGCCTGATGTCCTGTTGTCCTGTTTCCTCATGTAACTCTTAATTTTTCTGCGAAATTGTTGAGGATTGCAGTTAGTCAGTAATACCACACAATAGTTTTGTACTTATTCAAGCAATGCACGTTAATGCAGAGCCTCTTCTTTTAACCTTCAACTGAAAAGAAATCAGCCAGTGATGCCACACTTTTGTATATTTTGTTCAGAAAATGCATGTTGATGCAAAGCCTGTTTTATTACCGTTTAAGTGAATTAGAGTGATATTTAAAAATTGTCCATGGTTTTGGGTCATTCTCCCTGACTCATTTTTGACTTTATATCTGATTCTTAAGAAAGTAAGTTGAGAGATTTGTATCATAT